>NW_025740524.1:0-1216 GCF_021292245.1 Micropterus dolomieu
TCTACTTTTGGCGCTACGTACAACCATCATCTATCCTGTCATGTTGTCCTACTGCGCCAACGAGGCCCAAAAATGAGATATTTTTGATTCAGATGAACTGTCACAGTTGCAACTGTTGATTAACTTAGTTTTTGGAAATGTCTGCCGACTGTGCTAAAGAAGCAGCTGGAGCTCGTCTCACATATGTAAAGGTGACCGGTAACTACAACACAGCAATAGATGTCGACCCATATGTGTTTTTCAATGGCCAATGCCGATATTTAGAGAGCAGGCTGGCCTCACAGCGCAGAGCACAATCTACATGTTATCTTAGCCACTACAGTGTGGTTTTAGATGGACTTTTTTAGTTATTAGTGAAATAGCAAAGTACAATGGAGAGGAGGAATTCATTAACTGGTGGCATTATGTTCTTGATAGAATGATTTCAATCTTGAGGAAAACCCAATGGAACTCTACTTTTGGCGCTACGTACAACCATCATCTATCCTGTCATGTTGTCCTCTGACCTTAAAAACCTGCCCCGTGTGAGGCTCGAACTCACGACCTTCAGATTATGAGACTGACGCGCTGCCTACTGCGCCAACGAGGCCCAAAAATGAGATATTTTTGATTCAGATGAAATTCCGTTTCAACTCTACTTTTGGCGCTACGTACAACCATCATCTATCCTGTCATGTTGTCCTACTGCGCCAACGAGGCCCAAAAATGAGATATTTTTGATTCAGATGAACTGTCACAGTTGCAACTGTTGATTAACTTAGTTTTTGGAAATGTCTGCCGACTGTGCTAAAGAGGCAGCTGGAGCTCGTCTCACATATGTAAAGGTGACCGGTAACTACAACACAGCAATAGATGTCGACCCATATGTGTTTTTCAATGGCCAATGCCGATATTTAGAGAGCAGGCTGGCCTCACAGCGCAGAGCACAATCTACATGTTATCTTAGCCACTACAGTGTGGTTTTAGATGGACTTTTTTAGTTATTAGTGAAATAGCAAAGTACAATGGAGAGCAGGAATTCATTAACTGGTGGCATTATGTTCTTGATAGAATGATTTCAATCTTGATGAAAACCCAATGGAACTCTACTTTTGGCGCTACGTACAACCATCATCTATCCTGTCATGTTGTCCTCTGACCTTAAAAACCTGCCCCGTGTGAGGCTCGAACTCACGACCTTCAGATTATGAGACTGACGCGCTGCCTACTGCGCCAA
>NW_025740525.1:0-1347 GCF_021292245.1 Micropterus dolomieu
TGTATATAGTGTGTGGTATATAGTGTGTATATTGTGTGTGTTACATAGTGTGTATATAGTGTGTGGTATATAGTGTGTATATTGTGTGTGTTACATAGTGTGTATATAGTGTGTGTTACATAGTGTGTATATAGTGTGTGTTACATAGTGTGTATATAGTGTGTGGTATATAGTGTGTATATTGTGTGTGTTACATAGTGTGTATATAGTGTGTGTTACATAGTGTGTATATAGTGTGTGTTACATAGTGTGTATATAGTGTGTGTTACATAGTGTGTATATAGTGTGTGTTACATAGTGTGTATATAGTGTGTGGTATATAGTGTGAATATAGTGTGTGTTAAATAGTGTGTATATAGTGTGTGTATATAGTGTGTATATAGTGTGTGTTACATAGTGTGTATATAGTGTGTGTTACATAGTGTGAATATAGTGTGTGTTACATAGTGTGTATATAGTGTGTGTATATAGTGTGTATATAGTGTGTGTTACATAGTGTGTATATAGTGTGTGTTACATAGTGTGAATATAGTGTGTGTTAAATAGTGTGTATATAGTGTGTGTATATAGTGTGTATATAGTGTGTGTTACATAGTGTGTATATAGTGTGTGTTACATAGTGTGTATATAGTGTGTGTTAAATAGTGTGTATATAGTGTGTGTTACATAGTGTGTGTATATAGTGTGTGGTATATAGTGTGTATATAGTGTGTGGTATATAGTGTGTATATAGTGTGTGGTATATAGTGTGTATATTGTGTGTGTTACATAGTGTGTATATAGTGTGTGTTAAATAGTGTGTATATTGTGTGTGTTAAATAGTGTGTATATTGTGTGTGTTACATAGTGTGTATATAGTGTGTGGTATATAGTGTGTATATAGTGTGTGGTATATAGTGTGTATATTGTGTGTGTTACATAGTGTGTATATAGTGTGTGGTATATAGTGTGTATATTGTGTGTGTTACATAGTGTGTATATAGTGTGTGTTACATAGTGTGTATATAGTGTGTGTTACATAGTGTGTATATAGTGTGTGTTAAATAGTGTGTATATAGTGTGTGTTACATAGTGTGTATATAGTGTGTGTTACATAGTGTGTATATAGTGTGTGTTACATAGTGTGTATATAGTGTGTGTTAAATAGTGTGTATATAGTGTGTGTTACATAGTGTGTATATAGTGTGTGTTAAATAGTGTGTATATAGTGTGTGTTAAATAGTGTGTATATAGTGTGTGTTACATAGTGTGTGTATATAGTGTGTGTTAAATAGTGTGTATATTGTGTGTGTTACATAGTGTGTATATAGTGTGTGTTACATAGTGTGTATATAGTGTGTGTGAGAG
>NW_025740526.1:0-1184 GCF_021292245.1 Micropterus dolomieu
CCACCATGTGTAAATGAGTTGCATCAAGAAAACTCATTGGAGTCAAATTGACCGCTCGTCAACTTCTAATGGAATGCATGAATTTAAGATGACTGTTGTCCATCAAATACAAATAGTGCTATTGTTCATTTCACAATGTCAAGATCAGAGAAACTTCAAGAAAAAGAAGGCGGAGTTGGGTGGCAATGGCTTCAAACTACATTTAAGATGGGCAGATCTGTGCAAGAAACACCACTTGTGCTGCCACTGGGAAAGACAGCACAGAAAATGCTAGAAAGAAACATCTGGACTACGGAGAAGAGAGGAAGATTGCTCACTGCAAGTATGTGATATTGGCCCAACATGAGCTTTGAGTTTTGTCTGAATTAGGTAAGTGCTACTTGTTGGGGAGGTTGTACATGGCAAAAGCCACAAACTGTAACTGAAGAGAGACGGCATTAAAATCACGTTCAGATCACCTCAAATGGAGACACTGATGATTCTTGTGTTCATAAGTGCTTCTCTTTGGGGTTGTCTTGGTTGTGAGTTCTTCAACAGAGTCAGTTTCACATCATTTTAACATAACCAGCTACACCATAACTTTGTCACCAACATCACCCAAACACAAGCACTGACTTGAGTTATGATTTCAGTAAGTGCTTTTTGTTGGGGTAGTGTTGCTGACCTCTGAAGTCTAAGGATCCCTATAAGGAATATATTAGAACAATGATTCTAGATCACTTGTTACTGGGTGAAGAATCCTCTTTTGAACATTTTTAGCAGTCAGTAATATTACCCTAACTTGAGCATTGACTTAACTGTTGAATTCAGTAAGTGCTCCTTGTTGGGGCAGTTGGAAATGACAAAAGCAACTGGATTTTTTGGTGCCATATTTTGTGAGAATCAACCCCAGATCACTTCAAATAGAGCCACTGGTGATTATTGTGTTCATAAGTGCTTCTCTTTGGGGTTGTCTTGGTTCTGACATGTTCCTCGATTGAATCCACTCCACAGAGCTGTTTGAAGAAATTACTTCTACAATTCAGAGACAAATTTCATTGAGTGATACACTTTAACTTAAGCAACTGTGTTTTTTAATGCTTTGAAATTACTTTATAGTTGGGTTGTCAATCTGATGGGATTGAATGCAACAGAGTTTTTCTCATCAACATCTCCATTTAGTCTATATTATTACCTGAACACAG
>NW_025740527.1:0-1820 GCF_021292245.1 Micropterus dolomieu
AATTGTAACTCAATTATTTGCTCAACCCCTCAGCCTGTCTTTATTTTCCATTTAACTATTTTAACCCTGATTGTACACTGCACTGTAACTTTTATATTTTATGTTGCTTTTAAACTTTTTTACATTTCCCCATGTTTTATGGAAAGCACTTTGAATTGCCTTGTTGAAATGTGCTATACAAATAAACTTACCCTGCCTTGCACAAATGTATGTAACACTGTCAATATACTGTATGTACTGTTATACTTCAGTATTGGAGAAAAACATTTACGCAGTTTGAATGAAGTATGTCCATAAACTGGTTGGCATCACAGACTGAGGTCTTCATTACTTTTGTTCTTATCTTTAGAACAGAAGTTTCTCTGTTGTTCTCTCGGGCTGTGATTTCTTGTGGTGTCCCACAGGGTTCAATCCTAGAGCCTCTCATATAAATTTACATCTTAAATCACTTTATTTTTAAAGACAACTTCGAGTTCCATGATGATGACTGCAGCATCACTGTCATTTCTAAAGCTTCCATCAGCCTGAATGGAAACAGAGCACAGCAAGAGGAGGAGCTCCACAACTGAATATGAAAGGCTTCATGTTGGAAGTGAAGAGCTGCTGTGTTCTCTCTATTGTTCATTCAGTACAAGTGGAAATGATGCAGCTCTGCTTAGTTTGGATGATCATCTTCATGTTTCACACTGGTAAGAAATCAAAACAGGTAAAAGGAAATGTAGACATGAAAATAAATTTTGAATGTTTTAACATTTTCTGCTAAAATAGACAAATGTCAGAGTGAAATCTATCTGTCTTTTTCAGGATCCTCTGAGGATTTAGTGAAACCATTTAAAGATATAATGCTGGCTTTGGAAGGAGACTCTGTGACTCTCTCCTGCAACTATTCAGGCTCTGTACAAAACCTCTACTGGTATCAACAGAAGTCCAGTTCATCTCCACAGTTTTTCCTCGCAGAATATTCAAAGAAAGCAGGGTTTTCTTACAAACATGACAAAACAGCAAAAGAGTTTCATCTGCAGATCTCCTCTGCTGCAGTGACAGACTCTGCTGTGTACTACTGTGCTGTGAGGCCCACAGTGACAGGAAACACCAAAACTCTGTACAAAAACCTTTGGAGCAAAGACAACAGAATACTCCACAACGTCCACTAGAGGGAGTCACACTTAAACTTCAGTTGTATGTTATCATATCGTCTGGATTCTTTGCACTGATGATAAAAACTTTTAGAAAAATGAGGTTTAAATAATCAAGACAAATGAAGGAGAGTGATGTTAACTATGTAGATAAATTATTGTTTACATCAATATTCCTTTGAGCTCCAGAATATTTATTGCTGCTGGACTAGTCTGAAGTTTCAGTGGCATCTTTTCTTCTTCTGTGGTCTGATTCTGATTGGCCACTAGATGACACTGTAGCTGCTGTTAATCCAAGCTGAGCCACATTATCAAGTAGGCGGTGCACTACTTCTGCACTGTGTTCAACCATTCTGTCAATAATAACTGCTGCTGTGAAGAGAACAATTCTCAGACTGAATGTTGAACATCAGCTAGTTTCTCCTGTTGATTTAAACCTTGTTGTAGAGATGGAACATTGGCTGGGGATTATTCTTGCTGCTCTTTTCTTTGGTAAGATAGAAAGCACAACATCTTTTTATTCTTTTCTAAAGATTTATGGAAACAGTTGAGCTGTTTGTGTCCACAGAGTAACACTGTACAGCTGCCATTTTCCACTGTCTTCTCCTCTCAGCCTCATGAACAATGTTAGTCTAATGGCTTCATTTGCTCTACTTTTTCCAGGACTAATAGCTGGAGACACAA
>NW_025740528.1:0-1267 GCF_021292245.1 Micropterus dolomieu
ATGTACACTGAAGCTACGACAACTTCCGTGTCATGGCGAAGAGTTGATCTTTGACGCCATGCCACGGACACGCCCATTGACGAAAACTTGCAAATAGCACAACTTTTCATCTTCAATGCCTTTAGAAGGCACAGCAGAAATTTGACGTCGATCCGACTAAATCCCTAGGAGGAGTTCGTTAAAGTACGAAGTGTGTAAATCATCCAAAAATGGCCGTAAAATTCAAAATGGCCGACTTCCTGTTGACTTTAGGCTATGGGTTCTTGAGGCTTTTTTGTGCGTCTTGATATTATACATGTCCCCAGAAAATTTCGTACATGTAGGTTGAACGTGAACGAGGGGCTAATTTTTTCCAATTTTCTAGGTGGCGCTAGCGAGTCATTTTGCAACGCCCATGTGCGAAACTTGTAGAATACGAAATTTTTCACCGGTTCTGACATGTTTGCAAATTTTGGTGAGTTTTCGAGAATGTTTAGGCCATGTCAGTTGAGCCTACTTTGCAGAAAAAAGAAAAAAAGAAAAAAAAAAATATATATATATATATATATATATAATCCGAGCAAATTCAATAGGGACCTCACACGGTCGTGCTCGGGCCCTAAAAAGGAGGGTGGACGAGGGTGCTGCGAAAATAACAAACCAAGTTCAAATAAAAAGGTCCTCAAAAGGAGGCCTACACCTATCTACCGTTTTAAACAGGGTTGAATCTTACTACAAAAAAACACAAAGAGCACAGCACCCACTCCACCTCGTGAAACTAACAAAATAGCAAACAGAACAATAAGTGAACTTCTCCACTGCACTCAAATGTGGAGCTAACATTCAAAGGTATGCAAATGTTTACCTAAACACAATGTACAGCTAATAGGCACTGAAGGTGGATAGTTCCACTACACACAAAGTACAACAGACAGGCTATGCAGTCAATACCAGCGGCACACAAGTCAACAGGCGGTGACAAGCTGCCTGGAGCAACAGCTGGACTCTCCTTATGAGCCGGAGGTAATTAACGTGGTGATGAGCCATTGGTTGAGTGGAAAACAGAGGAACCAATGGGCGGTACAGATGTCAGCACCCCAGAATGAAATTGTATTCTTGTACAATCAACGCCCACCTCATGAGCCTCTGGTTATGGTTGTACATACGGGCTAAGAACACAAGTGGGTTGTGGTCTGTGTAAACTACCACGGGCAGAGAGGTGGAGCCAACATAGACCTCAAAATGCTGTAAGGCCAACAACAAAGCAAGGGTCTCTTTTTCGATGGTT
>NW_025740529.1:0-2378 GCF_021292245.1 Micropterus dolomieu
ATAGCATGCCAGTCTATGAAGGCAAGTTTGGTCCACTGAGACAGGAGATTGAAGCCTTAAGAAGACACAACGATGAACTCCATCAAGAAATCAAACAGCGCATTGAGGAGATGGAAAACAAAACCGTCATAGACGAAATGTATAAAGCAATGAAAGTAGAGAAAAAGAATCTAACACAGCGAAATAACATCCTGAAAAAAGAAATTCAGAAGGTGGAGAAAAGGCTTGTAAAGGAACAAGCTTTGGTAGACAAGAATAATGTCATGAAAGAAGAAAATGAAGCCTTGAGCCAACAAAACTACACATTACAACACGAGGTTGAAGAGCTCTACGCCAGACTACAAAGTGAACAAATGCTGGAGGTCATGAATAAATCGCTGACAATGGAAAAAGATGCCATGGGCCGAGGAAAGGACGTACTTCGACAAGAGGTCCAGGAGCTCAATGAAAAGTTGAACAGCAAAAAAGCTTTAGAAAGCGCGGGCAACGCGATGAAGGCTGAGAAAGATAACATCGACCAAGAGCCCTCCGCACATACGACGCTTAGCTCACCTGTGAGGCTGGGAAAAATCCAACCTCCCACAAAAAAGTGCTGGTTCAAATTCTGGGCCTGACTCTGATTTTTGTCTGCGTTTCTGTGTGGACTTTGTATGTTTTACCCCGTGTCTGCGCGGATTCTCTCCGGGTGCTCCGGCTTCCCCTACATCATAAAACAATTCTAATTCTAAATTGGCCTAAAAAAACAAACAGTACCTAAAAGCAGGGCAGCACGGTGGTGCAGTGTTTGGCACTGTCACCTCAGAACAAGAAGGTCCAGGGTTCAAACCTTGGTCGTCTGCGTTTCTGTGTGGAGTTTGTATGTTTCTCCCCGTGTCTGCGTTGGTTCTCTCCGGGTGCTCCGGCTTCCCCTACATCATAAAACATATTTATAATATAGATTCTAAATTTGCCTAAAAAAAACAAACAATACCTAAAAGCAGGGCAGCACGGTGGTGCAGTGGTTAGCACTGTCACCTCAGAACAAGAAGGTCCAGGGTTCAAACCTTGGTCGTCTGCGTTTCTGTGTGGAGTTGTATGTTTCTCTCCTGGTGCTCCAGCTTCCCCCCCACCGTCCAAAGACATGCAGGTTAATTGGTGACTCTAAATTGTGCTTACATGTGAGTGGATGTTTGTTTCTATGTGCCCTGTTATGCTGTTCAATTTTCTCCACCTCTCCAGGTGTTCCATTTTCCTCCTTATATAATATGTACATTCGAAAATGACCTAAAAAAATAAAAAATAAAATAAAAAAATTTGATTATTTCTGGTTATTTATTAATAAATAGTTGGTAGTTTATAGTTGTTCCAATTTTGATGTGTTTTTGCTAAAAAAGATCACATTTTTCCCACAACCACTTCTCTGCACTGGCTCCCTGTATAATCCTGAATATAATTTAAAATCCTTGTGCTCACCTACAAAGCCCTTAATGGTCAGGCACCATCATATCTCATATATCATAGGGTATCAAGAACCGGTTCCAAGTTAAGAGAGTACGTGTCCGAGGAAAGTTGGTATAAACATCTTAAAGATCTTAAGGTGTTAAAAGTTACTTTCTATACAAATCCCACATTGGCTGTTGGAGCAATGATGATTTCACACAGGCAGAAGTGGACTGGCCTTGAGCTGCATTAGCGTCCGGTGATCTAGCAATCTGTTCCTTTATAAAGTCTAGGTGCTTGTGCAGCTCCAGGCCATTGTCGTTCACCAGGTAGTCAAACATTTGTAGAGAGGCAGTCTCGTGCTGCAACAAAATGGCCTTGACGCTAGTAGCTCTTATCAGTTATAGGAAGTTTTGCGTGTCTGTAAACAACTATGTCTCTTCGTTCTGTCCAGTTAAATATGGTGTGCCTCAGGGGATGGTCTTAGGACCCATTTTGTTTTCCTTGTACCTGCTTCCCCTTGGACATATTATTCATAAACATGGCATTTCTTTTCATATTTATGCTGATGACACACAAATGTACTTGCCTGTCAGATCCACAGACCAGTTCACTTACTGACTGCCTTTGTGAAGTTAAAAAATGGATGTCAAATAATTTTCTCCAGCTGAACTCAGACAAAACAGTAATCCTGGTCATTGGGTCCCAGCAGATGGCAAAACAAATACTGCCATCTGCTGGTTCCCTAGTAAATCACATTAAGCCGGTGGCAAAGAACCTTGGTGTTTGGTTTGATAGTAATTTAAATTTTGAGCAGCACACCACAAAGCTTGTTCAATCATGTTTTTATCAACTTAGAAATATAGCAAAAATTCAATCTATGTTAACTTTTAAGGACACCGAGACCATTTTACACGCCTTCATCTCATCACGCCTGGATTATTGCAACAGCCTTTTCA
>NW_025740530.1:0-1625 GCF_021292245.1 Micropterus dolomieu
GCACTTTTGATTGGCAGACGACGAGGGGATATTTGGGACCGGCATGGCTGTTAAATGTGCCCTGCATTTCCCCTCCCTCTCTCCCACTCGTCATCGAGAGCCCGAGTATTTCGGATGCTCGGTAGCCTGTGTCCAAAAGCCAGGCCTTCATTTCTCCGCAATCCGATTGGATCGAGCCTCTCAGAAGGTGGGGAGGGGACACTGCGGCGCCTCCGTAGCCGGCACGGTTGGCCAACACGGTGGAGGAACCGCAGCGTAGAAAGGATAAAAGAAACTAAAACACCTAAAAAGGAAGTAAGAAAACCTGCTACAACTGCTAAATCGGTGAATAAAACACACTTACCTTCTCGTCTTTGGTCTGGTCAAGGTGGTAGTCCGGCAGAGGACAGGTAGGCAGTCCTCGGGACCAATCAATTCCTTGTTGCAAAAGTTTTTCAACTACGGCAAAGTTGAAATTTTATTCACAAGGAATTAGTTGAATCTCCTCCCAGAAAAGCTGGTGACACAAAACGAAGCCCCAAACCGGCAAAGGTTTTAGCCAGAAAGAGGAGGCGATTGCAGTCTAGGCCAAAAGGCCGAGAAGCGATCGGCCCCATTTCACCTCCCTCTCTCCCACTCGTCATCGAGAGCCCGAGTATTTCGGATGCTCGGTAGCCTGTGTCCAAAAGCCAGGCCTTCATTTCTCCGCAATCCGATTGGATAGAGCCTCTCAGAAGGTGGGGAGGGGACACTGCGGCGCCTCCGTAGCCGGCACGGTTGGCCAACACGGTGGAGGATAAAAGAAACTAAAACACCTAAAAAGGAAGTAAGAAAACCTGCTACAACTGCTAAATCGGTGAATAAAACACACTTACCTTCTCGTCTTTGGTCTGGTCAAGGTGGTAGTCCAGCAGAGGACAGGTAGGTAGTCCTCGGGACCAATCAATTCCTTGTTGCAAAAGTTTTTCAACTACGGCAAAGTTGAAATTTTATTCACAAGGAATGAGGTGAATCTCCTCCCAGAAAAGCTGGTGACACAAAACGAAGCCCCAAACCGGCAAAGGTTTTAGCCAGAAAGAGGAGGCGATTGCAGTCTAGGCCAAAAGGCCGAGAAGCGATCGGCCCAATTTCCCCTCCCTTTCTCTCACTCGTCATCGAGAGGCTACAAGAGCCCGAGTCGTTCGGTAGCCTCTGTCCAAAAGCCAGGCCTTCGTCTCTCCGCAGCCCGATTGGATAGAGCCTGCCATGACCTGGGGAGGGGTAGGGGAACGGGTGTGGCCTAGTACTTGGGACTCGAGAGGCAGAGTGAGGCTTACCGTGAGGGTAGTGACCGGGACGACTAGGCTCGTCGGCGGCTCTGGAGGAGGGGCCTGTACTTACTCGGGTTTCTCTTCATAACGTACAAGTCTTTCGCCTTTTACTAAAGACTAAAGACGGCTTGTTCCGTCCGCTCCACGCATTGACCCGGTATTGCAGTGCCTCCGGGAGCGGTGCACCCTTCTCCTGCCTTGTGTAAAACCAAAACACTGACCCAAACGCAGAGGTTCGTCGCTCTGCCGGACGCCGGACCGAAAAAGGCGCCAGTCGCGGGGGCGGGGCGGCCGCTTTCAGCCAGCTGAAGCCTCAAAGAAGGCAGCGAGATTTGC
>NW_025740531.1:0-6458 GCF_021292245.1 Micropterus dolomieu
AGAGGTCTGGGGACTAGTTGCAGAGGTCTGGGGACTAGTTGCAGAGGTCTGGGGACTAGTTGCAGAGGTCTGAGAACAAGGTGCAGAGGTCTGGGGACTAGTTGCAGAGGTCTGAGAACAAGGTGCAGAGGTCTGAGGACAAGGTGCAGCGGTCTGGGGACTAAGTGCAGAGGTCTGGGGACTAAGTGCAGAGGTCTGGGGACTAAGTGCAGAGGTCTGGGGACTAGTTGCAGAGGTCTGGTGACTAGTTGCAGAGGTCTGGGGACTAAGTGCAGAGGTCTGAGAACAAGGTGTAGAGGTCTGGGGACTAAGTGCAGTGGTCTGGGGACTAAGTGCAGTGGTCTGGGGACTAAGTGCAGAGGTCTGGGGACTAGTTGCAGAGGTCTGAGGACTAAGTGCAGAGGTCTGGGGACTAGTTGCAGAGGTCTGGGGACTAGTTGCAGAGGTCTGAGAACAAGGTGCAGAGGTCTGGGGACTAGTTGCAGAGGTCTGAGAACAAGGTGCAGAGGTCTGGGGACTAGTTGCAGAGGTCTGAGAACAAGGTGCAGAGGTCTGAGGACTAAGTGCAGAGGTCTGGGGACTAGTTGCAGAGGTCTGAGAACAAGGTGCAGAGGTCTGAGGATTAAGTGCAGAGGTCTGGGGACTAAGTGCAGAGTTCTGAGATCAACGTGCAGAGGTCTGGGGACTAGTTGCAGAGGTCTGGGGACTAGTTGCAGAGGTCTGGGGACTAAGTGCAGAGGTCTGGGGACTAGTTGCAGAGGTCTGGGGACTAGTTGCAGAGGTCTGGGGACTAGTTGCAGAGGTCTGGGGACTAAGTGCAGAGGTCTGGGGACTAAGTGCAGAGGTCTGAGAACAAGGTGCAGAGGTCTGAGAACAAGGTGCAGAGGTCTGGGGACTAAGTGCAGAGTTCTGAGAACAAGGTGCAGAGGTCTGAGAACAAGGTGCAGAGGTCTGGGGACTAGTTGCAGAGGTCTGGGGACTAGTTGCAGAGGTCTGAGAACAAGGTGCAGAGGTCTGAGAACAAGGTGCAGAGGTCTGAGAACAAGGTGCAGAGGTCTGGGGACTAAATGCAGAGGTCTGGGGACTAAATGCAGAGGTCTGGGGACTAAATGCAGAGGTCTGGGGACTAAATGCAGAGGTCTGGGGACTAAATGCAGAAGAGTGGGGACTAGTTGCAGAGGTCTGGGGACTAAGTGCAGAGTTCTGAGAACAAGGTACAGAGGTCTGCGGACTAATAAACTATACTAATAAAACTATAATATTAGCATGTTAGCATGCTCACCCCTCTCTACTTCCCTCAGGATGAAAAGCAGCGCACCACATCAGTGACATCGCAGACTCTGGAGGAATTGTACCTGTCTGACACAACAGCTGAGGTCGAAGTGGTGAAAGGCCATAGACAGTACTTCATCAGCTTCAAAGGTACGACTTCCTCTCACCTGCTCTCAAAGAGGGAACTAAATCAGTGTTATACAAGTCACATGGAGGTCTTGGCTAAGACTCAGGACAGGTAAGTCCAGAGTCACATCCCAAGTCAGGATCAGCAAGTCCCAAAATCAAATCCCTAATTAAGATTGGCAATCACAAGACAGGAAGGTTCAAAGACAAGACCAGAGTCAGGTTCTGATTCAAGACAAAAGTCCCAAAAACAAATTCCAAGTCAAGAAATGTAAAGGTAAAGAAAGATCAGTCTTAGGTTAGTCCCATGGGGTGTCTTAAGTAATCACAGCTAAGTCCCAAGTCAAGACAGATGAGTTCACTGCTTCTGCTCTTCTTTGCAGACATGTACCAGAGGAACCCCAAACACAACACCAAGAGGAAAGTTCATCGTCGCCCGCGCTTCGTGTCTGTAGCCGAGGTGCAGAACCAGGCCGCTCAGCAGAGAAACCTTGAACTGATGTGGCCCTGGTCTGAACAGTCTGGATCTGATTGAGTGCCTTACCTTGATATACCTGGGATTATTTCTGTGTCAGAATCAGCTTTATTTCCATGTGGTTTAAACAAACGAGGAACTTGCTTTGGTGTTTGGCAGCAGTTAGAAAAATGTTAGAAAGGTAACCTTCGGTTCCCTCCGCCGACTTCCCTCCTTCACTGTGAAAACAGACGACTCTGTTACTGTAGACAGCGGCGTGTCAGTCAGTCCACCACTTTGGTTCAGACCAAAATATCTAAACTAAACTATTGACTGGATGGAATATTATGATATGTGGTTCGGACGTTCATGGTCCTCAGAGGATGAATCCTAATCACATGACTATATCTGGTGCCACCGACACCAACAAGATACTCAAACCAATTTCCAGATTCTCGCTGTGCTAACATTAGCATCTTGTCTTAGCTAAATTTGGCTAGCTTTAATGGTCACATGCAACATAACATGCTAAAACATACTAGCATAATAACATGCTAACTGCTTTTGTTTATCTTTAGAGGACAGTGCACTCCAATGTAAATGTGCTGCAGGTAACAGCTAATGTGCACTCAAGTCCCGACACAGCTAAAACATTAAAGGCCCCGTGAGAGCCCGTATAAAAGAAATGGACGTAGCCGCCATGACGTCCCACCGTTGGTTTGTGGACCACCGTTTTGAAGCCTCTAGTTCGGCATTTTGGCAGTCGCCATCTTGTTTTCGTGGAACCAGACATGACCATATTTGGACAAGAGGGTGGAGCTAGCTAGCTTGGTTAGCTAGGTGCATCTGCAATTCATGTTAATTGTGATATTAGCTGGGATGCTAATTTTGGCTAGTGACAACCAGGCTTAAAACAAAACGTACTTCCTGGAAAAATGACCAACGATGATGAAACTAGCGACTGAGAACATAAACTCATTAGGAAAGTGTTACCGAGGTAATGAATCAGCTGAGAAGTAGAAACATTTTCTCATAGACTTCTATACAGCCGCCCCCTGCTGGCTGATGGAGAGAATGCAGGTTTAACTTACTTCAGCACTGGCTTCACTTTTTTAAACTCAGAGGTTCATGCTTGCAAAAAATGGTACTGTAACTCCACATCTGTTAACCGCAATGCAAACATTAGCTAATGTTAACATGCTAATGCTGCTAGCTATTGTTTACATACCTGTCGAGTCAGGTTTGTTCCGAGGCCGGACATTGAGTTATTAGCGTTGAGTCTGAAGGAGGTTAAACCTGCCATTAAAAACAGACACGTTTAAAGATGTTACTGTTTGCTTTTTAAATGTGTGTATTTAGTGGTTTAAGGACTGTTTTTCATTCTGTGGGTGCGATAAAGACTTTTCATGTTGATGTTTATGTTCATGACTAAGTTAGTTTATGTTGAGGATTTCTTTATGTGGACTAACGCAGCAACATTAAATAACCAACCCTGACAAGCAGCACATTCAGTCGGTCTCTTTGAGCGGTGGATGTCTCTTACATGTTTTTCAACAGCAGAAATATTTGTATTGGATCTGTCGCTCTCTTTGCATCTGAATAAACTTTCTGAGTAAGACTTTGTTCACGTCCGGTTTATGGTGTTGCAGACTGATGCTGTAAATGTTCATTTGGTTTTCTGAAAAGGACTAAACGTGTTTCGCAGTAAAGATAAATGCTAAATGATTTCTCTGGGTCCTTGGTGTCAGGAGGTCTGAGACGCTCCATGCTGTGCGCTCTGCATATTAGCGTGCTAAACGTATGCTACAACAAACACTGTTAACACTGATACAAACTTTAGTGTTTGAGTGTGAAGCCTGCACTGATGTCTTCTTACAGGTTTTCTGGATTGCTAACAAACTTCTTGACTGTGTACTACGTTTTCTGAAAAGCCTAAACACACGTCTTGATCCTCCCCAGTTTGGCCGAACCCCGAAAGAAAACATTGTATTATCTGTTGGAGAAACTAAACTTTACATGTTCCACTCCGGGAGTTTGATACGATGTGAATCTTACAAGCTCACAAATAGTTCAGTTTTCCTTCCTGCAGGATGTTTGTTTTCCGTTTGTGGTTCCTCCGCCGCCTCCTTCTCTGATGTTTGCATCCAAACACCTGTGAGTTTACCCTTTTCATTCATTCCAGTCTCCTGATGGCTTCTTGAGAATGTTTGATCATTAGTGCTCACGCTGGATATTTGTTTGTTAGGGTGTTTGAAGACTGTATGACAGAAGTGGGCGTAGCCGGCGTGACGTCACCCGCTGGTATGTGGTCCGCCGTTTCGAAGCCTTCAGTTTGGCAGTTCGGCCGTCGCCATCTTGGTTTTTTTTTGGAACCAGAGGTGACCATATTTGGACGAGAGGGTGGAGCTAACTAGCTTGGTTAGCAAGGTGCATCAGTTATTCACGTTAACTGATATGTATTAATCAAAGTTAATAAAAATTAGCATCCCAGCTTATATTCTTAGTTAATATTAATATTTACTCAGCCAAACGAGTAAATGTGATGTTAGCTGGGATGCTAATTTTAGCTAGCGACAAACAGGCTTAAAACTAAACGTTCTTACTGAAAAATGAGCAGCCGACTCCTGATATGGTTAAATGTTCACAGAGCAGCGGATACTGCCGGCTGCTGGAGAGGACGCAGGTTTAAGGCGCTTCACTTTAGAGACCAGGAGGTTCCTGCTTGGTCATAACATGGTGTCAATTGTGTCTCACAGTGAGATGTGTGTTTAGACTTTTGCAGAGATTGGACCAGAGAAATCAACCAGGGTAAATAATGTTTATAATCTGGCCTACAGGGTCTTTCTGCTCGTTTCATCAGGATTAGGGGAAAATAAGGGACGCCTGCCAAAGCGGGGGCCCGGCAACCACAGGCCCGATGGCGTGCCAGTGGTGGTATATCATAACTTAAAACATGTTTTCAGGAAAGTATTAAGATGGAGACCAACAGACGTTAAAATGATCTCTCTGCTAATCAGTGTGAACAGATGAACTCAGTCTCTCTCTGTCACAGCTCAGCAGACTAGCGGTCAGACTGTCAGCGCTGAATAAACCGCTACGACAATAAAAATAGGGTGTGAACTGTGAACGTTACTAACTTGTTAAATGAACTTGTCTGTAACTTATTAACTATGAACAGGCTGAAACACATGCTTTGATACAGTTGGAATGGAAAGACGTCTGCAAAGGATTTTGCATGAACATCAGAGGATTAGAAGTAGTCAGGCCTGCTTCCTTTTAGAAATGTTTTCCAGTCAGAGGTACAGCACTCCTGCAGCACTGAGCAGCTGTTTGTTTTTCTAACTGCTCCAGTAGAGGGGGGTATTTTGAGGGACGGGTGGCGACCTTTGTCAGGATGGCTCACACATTCTTCTGTTGACAACCAAGAAAAAAATCATGTTAGCGTCGCCATGCTCAGTTGCATTGCTGAACACTATATGCTAATCTGAGCATAATGCTAATATGCTAAGTGCGTGCAGCTAAGTGGGCGGGGTTGTTAGAACTTAAGAAAGAGGAACATCTGACAGGAAGTTCCTTTGAAGCACACCGAGGCCTTTACATCCACCTGTTCATACCTGTGTGCACCTCAGGGGGCGCTAGAGGCATAGCAGACCAGTTCATTCTGTAAAACCAGCACCAGGACACAGTTGTGACCTGAAGAAACCCCTCTGGGACGCCGTAGATTAGTGTTCTGCATTGATTGTTAGTTATTAATGATTTGTGTTTCCTACAGATATTGATTTTGAATTAAAAGGACTGATTTCCACACGGACTGCTTCATGTTTGAGTCTCTGCAGACTAACAGCTGGACCGGAGCTTTCAGCTGAAGCCCAGGTTCAGGGTCAGTGCTGGTCCTGCCGGACTGATCCGAGCTCAGCTCTGATGAAACGTCTCTGTGTGTGAGCAGAAAGGCAAAGAGATGTCGTTTGAATTGTAGATGTGGATCAAGTGACGCCCGCAGCAGCAGGCGGAGCCGGGTTAGACTGGTACCGAGATCGGACGTGCCCTGAATCTGACGTGCCCTGAATCTGACGGGTCCAGATCACCGAGGCTCCTTCTTTTATTGAAGAGATGAGGAGGTGAAGAAGACTGCGGACAGCGAGGAGGAAGGTCTGATTCCGCAGGGACTCTCCGCCTCCTCCTTCCCCGCGCGGCTGCGGGAGAGGCGTGACGCGGCCGCAGCGCATCTCCAGGATGGCAGGTAGGTCTCCTCCCTGACTGGGGATAAAACGCATCCTGGAACGATAGCTCGGCTCGGCTCGGCACGGCTCCCTCTCAGCGTATAGCCTGTTTTTCAGTGGGGGACAGCTGCAGGTCCGATCCGCTTCGCCGGGGCTCGGTGTCGGTTTTAGCGGCATGGAGGCTCCAGCTGTACGAGGGGGAGGCGGCCCGGCTCCGCAGAACCAGACTCGGTTTATTATAGGGTTCAGAGTGACGGTTGTTAGCGCGTTAAACCGGCGCCGGGCCGGGCCGGGCCGGGCCGGACCGGGTAATTAGGGCACGGATGCTCTGCAGCTGTGACCGGGATGAGAGCCGCCGTCCTTCCCGGTGTCTCCGCGGAGGACAC
>NW_025740532.1:0-1054 GCF_021292245.1 Micropterus dolomieu
GGGTAAGGGGGAGAGGCCAACACATTATACTGCAAGCTCTGCTCCAACCACCAAAGGTCATGAAAGAGAGACAGTGATAAAGAGGGAGAAAGGGATGAGGGGTAAGGGGGAGAGGCCTACACATTATCTGGCAAGCGCTGCTCCAACCACCAAAGGGCATGAAAGAGAGACAGCCATAAAGAGGGAGAAAGGGATGGGGGGTAAGGGGGAGAGGCCAACACATTATCAAGCAAGCTCTGCTCCAACCACAAAAGGGCATGAAAGAGAGACAGTGATAAAGGGGGAGAAAGGGATGAGGGGTAAGGGGGAGAGGCCAACACATTATAGTGCAAGCTCTGCTCCAACCACCAAAGGTCATGAAAGAGAGAGTGGCATAAAGGGGGGAAAAGGGATGAGGGGTAAGGGGGAGAGGCCTTCACATTATCTAGCAAGCGCTGCTCCAACCACCAAAGGGCATGAAAGAGAGACAGCCATAAAGGGGGAGAAAGGGATGAGGGGTAAGGGGGAGAGGCCAACACATTATACTGCAAGCTCTGCTCCAACCACCAAAGGTCATGAAAGAGAGATCGGCATAAAGAGGGAGAAAGGGATGGCGGGTAAGGGAGAGAGGACTACTCATTATCTGACAAGCGCTGCTCCAACCACCAAAGGTCATGAAAGAGAGACAGTGATAAAGGGGGAGAAAGGGATGAGGGGTAAGGGGGAGAGGCCTACACATTATCTAGCAAGCGCTGCTCCAACCACCAAAGGTCATGAAAGAGAGACAGTGATAAAGAGGGAGAAAGGGATGAGGGGTAAGGGGGAGAGGACTACTCATTATCTGGCAAGCGCTGCTCCAACCACCAAAGGGCATGAACGAGAGAGTGGCATAAAGGGGGAGAAAGGGATGAGGGGTAAGGGGGAGAGGCCTACACATTATCTGGCAAGCGCTGCTCCAACCACCAAAGGGCATGAACGAGAGAGTGGCATAAAGGGGGAGAAAGGTATGAGGGGTAAGGGGGAGAGGCCAACACATTATCTGGCAAGCGCTGCTCCAACCACCAAAGGGCATGAA
>NW_025740533.1:0-357 GCF_021292245.1 Micropterus dolomieu
AAATAAATAAATAAACAACACAGCCCAGCAGAGAAATAAATAAATAAACAACACAGCCCAGCAGAGAAATAAATAAATAAATAAATAAACAACACAGCCCAGCAGAGAAATAAATAAATAAATAAATAAACAACACAGCCCAGCAGAGAAATAAATAAATAAATAAATAAACAACACAGCCCAGCAGAGAAATAAATAAATAAACAACACAGCCCAGCAGAGAAATAAATAAATTAATAAACAACACAGCCCAGCAGAGAAATAAATAAATAAATAAACAACACAGCCCAGCAGAGAAATAAATAAATTAATAAATAAACAACACAGCCCAGCAGAGAAATAAATAAATAAATAAAC
>NW_025740534.1:0-984 GCF_021292245.1 Micropterus dolomieu
TGCCTTTAGAAGGCACAGCAGAAATTTGACGTCGATCCGACTAAATCCCTAGGAGGAGTTCGTTAAAGTACGAAGTGTGTAAATCATCCAAAAATGGCCATAAAATTCAAAATGGCCGACTTCCTGTTGACTTTAGGCTATGGGTTCTTGAGGCTTTTTTGTGCGTCTTGATACGATACATGTCCCCAGAAAATTTCGTACATGTAGGTTGAACGTGAACGAGGGGCTAATCATTTCCAATTTTCAAGGTGGCGCTAGCGAGTCATTTTGCCACGCCCATGTGCGAAACTTGTAGAATACGAAATTTTTCACCGGTTCTGACATGTTTGCAAATTTTGGTGAGTTTTCGAGTATGTTTAGGCCATGTCATTTGGGCCTACTTTGCAGAAAAAAAAAAAAAAAAAAAAATATTAATAATCCGAGCAGATTCAATAGGGACCTCGCACGGTCGTGCTCGGGCCCTAAAAAAATAATAATAATCCGAGCAAATTCAATAGGGACCTCACACGGTCGTGCTCGGGCCCTAAATATATATATATATAATCCGAGCAAATTCAATAGGGACCTCACACGGTCGTGCTCGGGCCCTAATAATCCGAGCAAATTCAATAGGGACCTCACACGGTCGTGCTCGGGCCCTAATAAATAATCCGAGCAAATTCAATAGGGACCTCACACGGTCGTGCTCGGGCCCTAAAAAAAAATATATATATAATCCGAGCAAATTCAATAGGGACCTCGCACGGTCGTGCTCGGGCCCTAAATATACAGAACTATGTTGAAGCAAACTTTATTGAATGTGCTTTTAAGCTAAGACACACACACAAACTCCTAAACTGAAAGTTCCTCATGTGCCCACCCTCTTCTGTGTTCTTACACTGAACAAAATTATAAACGCAACACTTTTGTTTTTGCCCCAATTCCTCATGAGCATGAACTCAAAGATCTAAGACTTTCTCTATGTACACAAAAGGCCTATTTCTC
>NW_025740535.1:0-6161 GCF_021292245.1 Micropterus dolomieu
GTTAACATAGATCGAATTTTAGCTATATTTCTAAGTTGATAAAAACATGATTGAACAAGCTTTGTGGTGTGCTGCTCGAAATTTAAATTACTATCAAACCAAACACCAAGGTTCTTTGCCACAGGCTTAATGTGATTTACTAGGGAACCAGCAGATGGCAGTATTTGATTTGCCATCTGCTGAGACCCGATGACCAGGATTTCTGTTTTGTCTGAGTTCAGCTGGAGGAAATTATTTGACATCCATTTTTTAACTTCACAAAGGCAGTTGTTAAGTGAACTCAGCATTCCAGGGTCTGTGGATCTGACGGGCAAGTATATTTGTGTGTCATCAGCATAAATATGAAAAGAAATGCCATGTTTATGGATAATATGTCCAAGGGGAAGCAGATACAAGGAAAACAAAATGGGTCCTAAGACCGATCCCTGAGGCACACCATATTTAACTGGACAGAATGAAGAGGCATAGTTGTTTACAGACACGCAAAACTTCCTATTTGACAGGTAGGATGAAAACCATTCTAGAGCAGTACCAGAGATCCCCACCCAGTGCCTCAGTCTGTCTAACATGATGTTGTGATCAATGGTGTCAAAAGCAGCTCTAAGGTCCAGGAGTTCAAGGACTGAGCACATGCCTTCATCAGCAGACATTAAAAGGTCATTGGTGACTTTAAGCAGGGCAGTCTCAGTGCTGTGGTACTTCCTAAAACCAGACTGAAACTTTTCAAATAATTTGTTATTTTCCAGCACAGTGAGTAGCTGTTTGGACACAATTCTTTCTAGAATCTTTGCAATAAAAGGCAGTTTTGAAATTGGTCTAAAATTATGTGGGAGGGAGGGATCTAAACCAGGTTTCTTTAAAAGTGGGTTCACGCAAGCCGTTTTAAAATAATCAGGGACACAACCAGTAGATAGGGAGCTGTTGAAAACAGAGATCAAATGCACCACATGCTGTATGTGCGCAGCTAACATTTCTGAGCCCCGTTTGTTTGGGTGAAGACCGTCTGTCTTAAAAAGAGACATTCTTTGCCAGAAAATATTAAAATTATCCACATAAAACACACGGTGAGCCCTGCAGGTGGACTGGAGCCAGTCGTGGAGGCCAAGGAGTCTACTGAAGCGGCCAGCACCGCGACCGACTGTGGGAATGGGACCAGAGATAAAAACGGACTTTCCGCACTGCTTTAAAAAGTTAAGAAGACGGTTAAAATCTAATTTTGTCAGCTCAGACTGCCGAAGAGCTGTGTCATTTGTTCCGACATGGAGTCACCAATTATTAGTGTGGTTGGGGAGAAAAGAGGACGAGGAGATGCCGGTTGCCGATCAGGTCCGGCGGCAGACCGGCGGTGTCCCCATGGAGGGACATGAGTCCTTTTGGGCTGATCAAAAACCAGACACTTGCACTCAGGAACACACTTACTGTGTAACTAGACAAACTTAACACGCCACAGGACGCTCTCCACCCGTCGCCATTACAGCGCCACTCTCACTCTCGAGTGTCACTCAAAGTTATGTATGAGGTGACGGTGTATTGGTGTCTCTGGTAGTGGCACATTCTTCAGCGGACACAAACACGTCTCTGCATGAATGACGTTTTTTCTTTAACTGCTGGATGTGGAAAATATCTGCTACTTTGCTGTTAGGCACGCCGTCGAGACGGTGGCTGAAATTAGGATAAAGCTAGCTCGTTGTGCGCACTGTCAGTTGTAGGTATAACAAGCTAGCAAATGCCTACGCCTCTTCATATTGCAATATTAAAACACAAAGAATTTAGACTCTTCTCTCCTTTATTTACTTTCTTACCTTATTTACAATGCATGACTTTTTGGTCCATATCGCTCAGCCCAGGGGTCCAGGGGTAATAATAAATGTACGTTATAGTATCAAAATATGCTTCTCCTATTTATATTTGTGGAAACTGATGGGAGACAAGACGAGCTTGCATGGAAAAAGTAACAATTTATTTTACAAATTAAGATTCAACAAACATGATAAGGTGTGAATCAGTATCAGTCATGCCGGTGTGTGAAACGTCGGTAAGAACACAAAAGCAATCAACAGCTGCACCCGTGATGAGAGAGACAGGACACCAAGTGCCTAAAGGAAACTCACTCAACAAAATTACTACTACTCTACTTAAAATTTAAAAAATGCCTATTTTCAGATAGTAGTACTCAAAAATATGAATACAACTCCATTATTACAATTCAAGTTCAACACAAAATAAGGCACATCTTCCATAAAGCTGAATAGACTATTAAAGTAATTGACTGCTTGATCAGCAACAATTCTGATAATTAGTTTTCATTCTTTTATGAAATAATGTTGAACATTCCCTATTTCCAGATTCTGAGGGTGCTTTCACATCTGTAGTTCGGTTCATTTGGTCCGGACCAAGTGAGAAAAATTATACACTCTTGTATTTTAGTTCTTGTCCGGTTCATGTTCACACTGCAGTTTTACAAACGAACCAAGAGAAGTAAACATGAAGTTACACAGACGTACAGGTAACTTGTTGATTGGACAGCTTTGGCGATTGTCATCCTGCATCATCAGGACCCACATGGGGGGGAAAAAAACTCCAGTGACCGACGAAGTTTCTGCAGCATTTTAATGCTTCTGATCAATATCGCAAAGAGCTCACAAAGTCATCATAAGCATGATTAGTAACATTAGACAGCAGATCGACCACATGGCCTATTATGAATAATAACGTAAAACAGGACATACAGTAATAATTCGGGGCCCGTTGGCCGACAGCATAGGCCTACTGTGGTATCGCTGTCACAAATGTTTTATGGACTTGAAGAACTGACAGGGTGAACAGAGTACTACTGGCACTCCTTTTTTGACAAATTTGAACCTATTAATCAGGGGAAATATCGGCGCTGCCAAGTATACGTTACCAAATGATTTTCATAAACATACCGGCTTATACAGATCAATTATAAAATCGCTGAACACGTCTTGCAGTCAGACGATGGATTTATTAGCCGTTTAGCTTTGGAAATAATGCTTATCATAAAATCCTGTGGTTGGTTTGTTTGTTTTCACACCACAAGCGAACTGCACCAGAGTTTGCTTGAAAGCGTACCAAGACCTCCTTGACGAGGTGGTCACACCCCATCCTGAAAAGTGACGGGAACCCTGTTCAGCAGCGCGTTTTAGAAATTAATCCACTTACCTGGAACCCGAGGAGTCAACAACCAGCCACACTGCAGCCTGTCAGACCAGGATGCTGTATCATATAGTCTATGGATATAAGCTATTTTAAAAACACAAAGCAGGTCCCTCCCGACATTTTTACTGATCACGTATTCATAACAGCAGCAATGAGGATGATTTTTACAAAGCATAACGTTAGAACGTTTTTAACACCACTGTTCAAGCAAGTGTCTCGACTTCAGAACTAATGTTACTGTTTTGTACATGTATTTATAAGAAGTATTCCGTGCTCTGACATAACACAAAATGTCACAGGACACACACACCCAAAATGGCGGTGCCCAGTAAAGCCACAAGGTCTTCTAAAACCAAAACATATCAGACCGTATGCAACGTTCAGTACTTTCTCTCAGTGCAAAATAAATCTACCTTTTGCAGTAATGTGGAAAAAAAATGAACAAACAGTTTTAAATGAATTACCTCGCTCTTGAACCAGCAAGGACTGTGCGTCGCGGGAAATCCCACGGACATCAAAGCTACCGATGCTGCTAGATGTCTCCAGCTCTATATATCTAAACACTGAATTTACAACTAAATTCTTACAGCAGTTAGCTACCACGTTTGTAGTGTTGTAGTCAGTTTTTTTTAGCTGTATTTTCTCCAGGTTTCTACGTTTTTCAGTTTTCATCCTCCACAGCAGCGCGTCTGTCTCCACACACACGGCAGCGGAGAAAAAAAAAACTTTCGCTCGCTCAGAGATACGGGTCTGCATAGTCTGCATTAAAAAGAAACACCTAGATACTTAGAGAAATTCCCACCAGACTGCCAGGGAAGGTCATTTTTACCGGTTACGATCATTCCAGCGGTTCTCATTATGGAACGCAGACCGTGAGGTAGACTGGTTCCAATGCTAGTTATTTTTCAAATCAGTACACCATCCGGGTATTTTTGGTACACTTTGGACTTTGCTTTTGTATGCAGTCTTCTGCTTCTGCACGATCTTCTGCTTCGTTACGAACCATCCAGACGTCTCAGGTGGTCTGGGGCAGGTCTGCTTTCTGTCCCCAGAGTCAAAACTAAACATAGAGAAGCAGCGTTCAGTTATTATGCTCCGTATATATTTGGAACAAACTCCCAGATAACAGCAGGTCTGCAGTTAGTTCTATTAAATTAAATTAATTATTATTTTCTTTTTATTGATAACTTCATGTGGTACAGTAGGTTAGCATGTGATTTCAAAGATGTGCTCTAATGTCATTTATGGTTTTAGACAGCTCGCTCCACCATGACATCTCACTGTGTTTCTCTCTGTTGATATAGAAAAGGAGAGGAAGAGATGGAATCAAATGTCACCGCTGTCAGCACTGTGACAAATCCTTCACAAGATGTGGATCTTTGAAGATTCATCAGAGAGTTCACACTGGAGAGAAACTGTACAGGTGTGAACTGTGTGGGAAAACTTTCACTTCATCAGGTCACCTAAAACACCACCAACGTGTTCACACTGGAGAGAAACCGTACTGGTGTGACCAGTGTGGGAAAACTTTCACTTCATCAGGTAACCTAAAAATACACCAACGTGTTCACACTGGAGAGAAACCATACAGCTGTGACCAGTGTGGGAAAACTTTCACTACATCAGGTGACCTGAAAACACACCAACGTGTTCACACTGGAGAGAAACCGTACAGGTGTGACCAGTGTGGGAAAGCTTTCACTACATCAGGTAACCTAAAAAAACACCAACGTGTTCACACTGGAGAGAAACCATACAGCTGTGACCAGTGTGGGAAAACTTTCACTGTATCAAGTGACCTGAAAACACACCAACGTGTTCACACTGGAGAGAAACCGTACTGGTGTGAACAGTGTGAAAAAACCTTTTCTCGATCAGGTGCCCTGCAAAGCCACCAACGTGTTCACACTAGAGAGAAACCTCACTGGTGTGAACAGTGTGGAAAAACCTTCGCTACATCAAGTCACCTAAAAATCCACCAACGTGTTCACACTGGAGAGAAACCGTACTGGTGTGAACAGTGTGGAAAACGTTTCGCCCAATCAGGTACCCTAAAAATTCACCAACGTGTTCACAACAGGAGAAGAACCCTGACACAAATGCATTCACAAAGCATCAGTGTGACAGTTTTCACAGAGCCAAGCTAGCTGTTTCCTGCTGCCCTGAATACAACCACCTGTTATCATGTGACTGTGATGACAGCTGAGGAAGTTTGATTTGGAAAGAGCTGGAAAGTGTCAGTTCAAAGGGTTTATAAATTCAGTTCAATTTTATTATTTTCACAGCATAATTAACAGTTATCTCATAGAGCTTCTCATAAAAGAGCAGGTCTAGACTGTACTCTATGATATTAGTTACAGAAACCCAACAATTCCCACTAAGATCAGCACTAAGCGACAGCGGCAAGGATAAACTTCCTTTTAAGAGGCAGAAAAGTGGCTCAGGGTGAGAGAGAGATGGGTGAACAGCCTGCGCAATATATACACACAGAGGTAACACACAGAGGTACAGACAGCAAAGGTAGAGAAGCACCGATTGTTCGGCCACTGAAATGAATTGGCTGAAAATAGCAAAAATAGCATTTTCAGTGACCAATTAAATTTTACAGAACAATTACGTTGACATGTCTGCAGTGGGGAAGCATTTTAAAATGTCAGAGAAAGACACACAAATTGCCGTTTGTAGACACTGTTCTGCTGAATTGTCTCCTAGCACATCCACACCATCTGTGGCTGACATCTTAGAAAAAGCAACAAATGGTCTGACCCGCTTTGAGTGTTTGTCACTCGTTTCTGAGACGTCGATTAAGCTAGCCGCACCTAAATTTGGCGTGCACACATATTCAAAACTGAAACGAACCAGAGAGAACTGCCAAGCAGGTTGGAGACTTTATCCTGTCAGTTTCTCTATTTACAAAGACAAGTGTGTGATTGTGAGAGTCCTACCTGAAGAGAGGCTGTGAAGTCTTCATGTTACGCAAT
>NW_025740536.1:0-762 GCF_021292245.1 Micropterus dolomieu
TCTCACAGGCAGCAACAAATAGCAGCAACAAATACTCACAGGCAGCAACAAATACTCTCACAGGCAGCAACAAATACTCTCACAGGCAGCAACAAATACTCTCAGGCAACACCAAATAGCAGCAACAAATACTCGCAGGCAGCAACAAATACTCTCACAGGCTGCAACAAATACTGACAAGCTGCAACAAATACTGACAGGCAGCAACAAATACTCTCACAGGCAGCAACAAACACTCTCACAGGCAGCAACAAATACTCTCACAGGCAGCAACAAATACTCACAGGCAGCATCAAACACTCTCACAGGCAGCAACAAACTCTCACAGGCAGCAACAAACACTCTCACAGGCAGCAACAAATACTCTCACAGGCAGCAACAAACACTCTCACAGGCAGCAACAAATACTCACAGGCAGCAACAAACACTCTCACAGGCAGCAACAAATACTCTCACAGACAGCAACAAATACTCACAGGCAGCAACAAACACTCACACAGGCAGCAACAAATACTCTCACAGGCAGCAACAAATACTCTCACAGACAGCAACAAATACTCTCACAGACAGCAACAAATACTCACAGGCAGCAACAAACACTCACACAGGCAGCAACAAACACTCTCACAGGCAGCAACAAATACTCTCACAGACAGCAACAAATACTCACAGGCAGCAACAAACACTCACACAGGCAGCAACAAACACTCTCACAGGCAGCAACAAATACTCTCACAGACAGCAACAAATACTCACAGGCAG
>NW_025740537.1:0-1209 GCF_021292245.1 Micropterus dolomieu
TGTGTGGCTGCGTCTGTGTGTATGTGTGTGGCTGCGTCTGTGTGTATGTGTGTGGCTGCGTCTGTGTGTATGTGTATGTGTGTGGCTGCGTCTGTGTGTCTGTGTGTATGTGTCTGTGTGTTGCTGTGTCTGTGTGTATGTGTGTATATGTCTGTGTGTGGCTGCGTCTGTGTGTATGTGTATGTGTGTGGCTGCGTCTGTGTGTCTGTGTGTATGTGTATGTGTGTGGCTGCGTCTGTGTGTATGTGTGTATGTGTGTGGCTGCGTCTGTGTGTATGTGTGTCTGTGTGTGGCTGCGTCTGTGTGTATGTATGTGTATGTGTGTGGCTGCGTCTGTGTGTCTGTGTGTATGTGTGTGGCTGCGTCTGTGTGTATGTGTGTCTGTGTCTGTGTGTGGCTGCGTCTGTGTGTATGTGTGTATGCGTATGTGTGTGGCTGCGTCTGTGTGTCTGTGTGTATGTGTCTGTGTGTGGCTGCGTCTGTGTGTCTGTGTGTATGTGTCTGTGTGTGGCTGCGTCTGTGTGTCTGTGTGTATGTGTCTGTGTGTGGCTGCGTCTGTGTGTATGTGTCTGTGTGTATGTGTCTGTGTGTGGCTGCGTCTGTGTGTATGTGTGTGTGTGTATGTGTCTGTGTGTGGCTGCGTCTGTGTGTGTGTGTGTATGTGTCTGTGTGTGGCTGCGTCTGTGTGTCTGTGTGTATGTGTCTGTGTGTGGCTGCGTATGTGTGTCTGTGTGTATGTGTATGTGTGTGCATGTGTACAGTGGGGGAAAAAGTATTTGACCCCTTGCTGATTTTGCAGGTTTGCCCACTTACAAAGAATGCAACGATCTACAATTTTAATCATATGTACATTCTAACAGTGAAAGACAGAATCCCAAAGAAAATTCCAGAAAATCACATCATATGAATTTATTAAAATTGATAACCATCTGATGAGGAAAAACAAGTATTTGACCCCCTACCAAACAGCAAGTATTCTGGCTCCTACAAGCCAGTTAGTCTTTCTTTAAGACACAGCCCCAATCCCAACCAATTATCTACATCAAATACACCCGCCTCACCTCGTTACCTGTATAAAAGACACCTGTCAACACCCAAACAACCAGCATCCAACATCAGCACCATGGGCAAGACCAAAGAGCTTTCTACGGACATCAGGGACAAGATTGTTGATCTGCACAAGGCTGGGATGGGCTACAAGAGAATCGG
>NW_025740538.1:0-1387 GCF_021292245.1 Micropterus dolomieu
CGTGAAAAAACAAGAAACATGAAAGCCTGAACGTGGGGATGGCACCGGGTATGGAGCAACGACGATCAAGCAAGGATGGTGTGGAAAACCGGGGTTGAAATACAGGCTGGGATGAGGTTGATTACTGGCAGGTGTGGCAGGCTGACGAGGTGGATGATGGGTTGCAGGTGCAGGTAGTTGGCTGGGCTCAGGAGCAGAGGGAGAGAGAGCACACGGGGGAGAAAACACAGAGAGGCGGGCAGAGAACCGGAAACCAAGGGAAAAAGCAGAAAAAAAACCCAGGACACTCACCGTCAGCCGGGCTGCCACCACAACAGGGCCCCCTCCTCAATGGACGCCTCCCGGCGGCCTTCCTATAGGACAGGGGGTTTGGCAGGTGAACACGGGGGGGGGGGGGAAGATGTACCGGGGTCCGGCTGACTGGGGTCCAGGGTCCAAAACCAAACTGGGAATTCAGGGAGGGCTTCAGGACAGGGAAGGGTTAGGGGAGCGGGCAGGGCAGAACTGAAAACTCAGGGCTAGACAGGGTGCCAGAGGGCGGCGGAGCAGAGGGACCGAGGGGTTCGGGCGGACGTCCCGAGGGCGGCGGAGCAGAGGGACCGAGGGGTTCGGGCGGACGTCCCGAGGGCGGCGGAGCAGAGGGACCGAGGGGTTCGGGCGGACGTCCCGAGGGCGGCGGAGCAGAGGGACCGAGGGGTTCGGGGGGGCCAGGTTGGTCCGACGGGCAGCCCGAGGGCGGACAGGGGGAGCCAGGAAGTTCAGGGGGGCAGGTCGAATGCAGAGCAGGAGAGCCAGGGAGATCCGGTGGGCAGGCCGAGGGCGGAACAGGGGAGCCATGAGGGTCCGGTGGAACAGGGTAGCCAGAGGGCGGACCAGGGGAGCCAGGAGGGTCCGGCGGGCGGCCCGAGGGCGGACCAGGGGAGCCAGAGGGCGGACCCGGGGAGCCAGGAGGGTCCGGCGGAACAGGGTAGCCAGAGGGCGGACCAGGGGAGCCAGGAGGGTCCGGCGGAACAGGGTAGCCAGAGGGCGGACCAGGGGAGCCAGGAGGGTCCGGCGGGCGGCCCGAGGGCGGACCAGGGGAGCCAGAGGGCGGACCCGGGCAGCCAGGAGGGTCCGGCGGGCGGCCCGAGGGCGGACCAGGGGAGCCCGGAGGGTCCGGCGGGCGGCCCGAGGGCTGGCCAGGGGAGCCCGGAGGGTCCGGCGGGCGGCCCGAGGGCTGGGCTAAGGGATGAAATGACCGCTCCAGAGGCCGGGGAGCCGGGCGTGGCGGGCCAGAGAGTTCGGGCGGGCGGCCCGAGGGACGGGCTAGGGGGTGAGTCGACCTCTCCTGAGGCCGGGGAGCCGGGCGTGGCGGCCTCTCCAGAGGCCGGGGAGCAAGGCGAGAGGA
>NW_025740539.1:0-1028 GCF_021292245.1 Micropterus dolomieu
TACAAGCTGTACGCTTACTACTTTACACTGTTATAAAAGCTGTACACTCACTACTTTACAAGCTGTACACTCACTACTTTACACTGTTATACAAGCTGTACGCTCACTACTTTACACTGTTATACAAGCTGTACACTCACTACTTCACAAGCTGTACACTGTTATACAAACTGTACACTCACTACTTTACACTGTTATACAAGCTGTACGCTCACTACTTTACAAGCTGTACGCTTACTACTTTACACTGTTATAAAAGCTGTACACTCACTACTTTACAAGCTGTACACTCACTACTTTACACTGTTATACAAGCTGCACGCTCACTACTTTACACTGTTATACAAGCTGTACGCTCGCTACTTTACACTGTTATACAAGCTGCACGCTCACTACTTTATACTGTTATACAAGCTGTACGCTCACTACTTTACAAGCTGTACGCTCACTACTTTACACTGTTATACAAGCTGAACACTCACTACTTTACACTGTTATACAAGCTGTACTCTCACTACTTTACACTGTTATACAAGCTGTACGCTCACTACTTTACAAGCTGTACGCTTACTACTTTACACTGTTATAAAAGCTGTACACTCACTACTTTACAAGCTGTACACTCACTACTTTACACTGTTATACAAGCTGAACACTCACTACTTTACGCTGTTATACAAGCTGTACTCTCACTACTTTACACTGTTATACAAGCTGTACGCTCACTACTTTACAAGCTGTACACTGTTATACAAACTGTACACTCACTACTTTACACTGTTATACAAGCTGTACGCTCACTACTTTACACTGTTATACAAGCTGTACACTCACTACTTTACAAGCTGTACACTGTTATACAAACTGTACACTCACTACTTTACACTGTTATACAAGCTGTACGCTCACTACTTTACAAGCTGTACGCTTACTACTTTACACTGTTATACAAGCTGCACGCTCACTACTTTACACTGTTATACAAGCTGCACGCTCACTACTCTACACTGTTATACAAGCGGCACGCG
>NW_025740540.1:0-1032 GCF_021292245.1 Micropterus dolomieu
TACTAGAGAATACTGGACCAAACCAACACTAAGAAACTGGTAAATATTGGACTAAATAGAGACGTAAATACTAGAGAATACTGGACCAAACCAACACTAAGAAACTGGTAAATATTGGACTAAATAGAGACTTAAATACTAGAGAATACTGGACCAAACCAATACTAAGAAACTGGTAAATATTGGACTAAATAGAGACTTAAATACTAGAGAATACTGGACCAAACCAATACTAAGAAACTGGTAAATATTGGACTAAATAGAGACTTAAATACAAGAGAATACTGGACCAAACCAATACTAAGAAACTGGTAAATATTGGACTAAATAGAGACTTAAATACTAGAGAATACTGGACCAAACCAATACTAAGAAACTGGTAAATATTGGACTAAATAGAGACTTAAATACTAGAGAATATTGGACCAAACCAACACTAAGAAACTGGTAAATATTGCACTAAATAGAGACGTAAATACTAGAGAATACTGGACCAAACCAACACTAAGAAACTGGTAAATATTGGACTAAATAGAGACGTAAATACTAGAGAATACTGGACCAAACCAATACTAAGAAACTGGTAAATATTGGACTAAATAGAGACTTAAATACTAGAGAATACTGGACCAAACCAACACTAAGAAATTGGTAAATATTGGACTAAATAGAGACGTAAATACTAGAGAATACTGGACCAAACCAATACTAAGAAACTGGTAAATATTGGGACTAAATAGAGACGTAATTACTAGAGAATACTGGACCAAACCAATACTAAGAAACTGGTAAATACTGGACTAAATAGAGACTTAAATACTAGAGAATACTGGACCAAACCAACACTAAGAAACTGGTAAATATTGGACTAAATAGAGACGTAAATACTAGAGAATACTGGACCAAACCAACACTAAGAAACTGGTAAATATTGGACTAAATAGAGACGTAAATACTAGAGAATACTGGACCAAACCAATACTAAGAAACTGGTAAATATTGGACTAAATAGAGACTTAAATACTAGAGAAT
>NW_025740541.1:0-1630 GCF_021292245.1 Micropterus dolomieu
GCAATTATTTCAAGCAAGGTATTTCGTTCCCTTCGATCTTTCATTTGATAGAGTGGAGGACTGTAGGTTCATAATGTCGGTAATCCTTAGGTCGCTGGTTGAATTCCGGCTCGAAGGAGGTGATTTATGTTTGTGTCGGTTCCGACTGACGAGATAAAAAGCTGAGATAGGTTTCTTTGCTTCGTATGTTCAGACAAGCTTAGCGTGTCCACATCCACCGATATCAGGTAAAACACAAAGACAAGTTCTGCTAAATCTGTGTAGTTCTTCTGCAATTATTTCAAGCAAGGTATTTCGTTCCCTTCGATAGCTCAGTTGGTAGAGCGGAGGACTGTAGGTTCATAATGTCGGTAATCCTTAGGTCTCAGGCTCGAAGGAGGTGATTTATGTTTGTGTCGGCTCCGACTGACGAGATAAAAAGCTGAGATGGGTTTCTTTGCTTCTTATGTTCCACCGATATCACGTAAAACACAAAGACAAGTTCTGCTAAATCTGTGTAGTTCTTCTGCAATTATTTCAAGCAAGGTATTTCGTTCCCTTCGATCTTTCAGTTGGTAGAGCGGAGGACTGTAGGTTCATAATGTCGGTAATCCTTAGGTCTCGGGTTCGAAGGAGGTGATTTATGTTTGTGTCGGCTCCAACTGACGAGATCAAAAGCTGAGATGGGTTTCTTTGCTTCGTATGTTCAGACAAGCTTAGCATGTCCACATCCAGCGATATCAGGTAAAACACAACGGCAAGTTCTGCTAAATCTGTGTAGTTCATCTGCAATTATTTCAAGCAGGTATGTATAACTTTAGTCATGTGTGTACCAGTTTTCATCAAGCGTGAATAGTGAAATACAGTTGGGTGATTGTCATGTTCATGTCCATGTAACTGGCTGTCTCCATCCTTGTTGTGTTCCCTTCGATAGCTCAGTTGGTAGAGCGGAGGACTTTAGGTTCAAAATATCAGTAATCCTTAGGTCGCTGGTTGAATTCCGGAGGACTGTAGGTTCATAATGTCAGTAATCCTTAGGTCGCTGGTTCAACTCCGGCTCGAAGGAGGTGATTTATGTTTGTGTCGGTTCCGACTGACGAGATAAAAAGCTTAGATGGGTTTCTTTGCTTCATATGTTCAGACAAGCTTAGTGTGTCCACATCCAGCGATATCAGGTAAAACACAAAGACAAGTTCTGCTCAATCTGTGTAGTTCTTCTGCAATTATTTCAAGCAAGGTATTTCGTTCCCTTCGATCTTTTAGTTGGTAGAGCGGAGGAATTTAGGTTCATAATGTCGGTAATCCTTAGGTCTCGGGCTCGAAGGAGGTGATTTATGTTTGTGTCGGCTCCGACTGACGAGATAAAAAGCTGAGATGGGTTTCTTTGCTTCGTATGTTCAGACAAGCTTAGCATGTCCACATCCAGCGATATCAGGTAAAACACAACGGCAAGTTCTGCTAAATCTGTGTAGTTCATCTGCAATTATTTCAAGCAGGTATGTATAACTTTAGTCATGTGTGTACCAGTTTTAATCAAGCGTGAATAGTGAAATAAAGTTGGGTGTTTGTCATGTTCATGTCCATGTAACTGGCTGTCTTCATCCTTGTTTTGTTCCCTTCGATAGCTCAGTTGGTAGAGCGGAGGACTGTA
>NW_025740542.1:0-1469 GCF_021292245.1 Micropterus dolomieu
ACCTGAGACCTTGTAACACTAACGAGTCACATGACACCGGGGCATGGGAAATGGCTGTTTGGGCCCAATTTGGACATTTTAACTTAGGTGTGTCCTCTCTTTTGTTGCCAGTGGTTTAGACATTAATGTCTGTGTGATGTGTTATTTGGAGGGGACAGCAAATTTATACTGTTATACAAGCTGGACACTCGCTAATTTACACTGTTTCACAAGCTGACGCTCACTACTTTACACTGTTTCACAAGCTGCAACGCTCACTACTTTACACTGTTTCACAAGCTGCAACGCTCACTACTTTACACTGTTATACAAGCTGTATACTCACTACTTTACACTGTTATACAAGCTGTATACTCACTACTTTACACTGTTTCACAAGCTGTACATTCACTACTTTACACTGTTGTACAAGCTGTACGCTCACTACTTTACACTTATACAAGCTGTACGCTCACTACTTTACACTGTTATACAAGCTGTACACTCACTACTTTACACTGTTATACAAGCTGCACGCTCACTACTTTACACTGTTATACAAGCTGTATACTCACTACTTTACACTCTTATACAAGCTGTACATTCACTACTTTACACTGTTGTACAAGCTGTACGCTCACTATGTGTACACTCACTACTTTACACTGTTATACAAGCTGTACGCTCACTACTTTACGCTGTTATACAAGCTGTACGCTCACTACTTTACACTGTTATACATGCTGTACGCTCACTACATGTACACTCACTACTTTACACTGTTATACAAGCTGTACACTCACTACTTTACACTGTTATACAAGCTGCACGCTCACTACTTTACACTGTTATACAAGCTGTATACTCACTACTTTACACTCTTATACAAGCTGTACATTCACTACTTTACACTGTTTCACAAGCTATACACTCACTACTTTACACTGTTATACAAGCTGTACGCTCACTACTTTACACTGTTATACAAGCTGTACGCTCACTACTTTACACTGTTTCACAAGCTATACACTCACTACTTTACACTGTTATACAAGCTGTACGCTCACTACTTTACACTGTTATACAAGCTGTACGCTCACAACTTTACACTGTTATACAAGCTGTACGCTCACTACTTTACACTGTTATACAAGCTGCACGCTCACTACTTTACACTGTTTCACAAGCTATACACTCACTACTTTACACTGTTATACAAGCTGTACGCTCACTACTTTACACTGTTATACAAGCTGTACGCTCACTACTTTACACTGTTATACAAGCTGTACGCTCACTACTTTACACTGTTTCACAAGCTATACACTCACTACTTTACACTGTTATACAAGCTGTATGCTCACTACTTTACACTGTTATACAAGCTGTACGCTCACTACTTTACACTGTTATACAAGCTGTACGCTCACTACTTTACACTGTTTCACAAGCTATACACTCACTACTTTACACTGTTATACAAGCTGTAT
>NW_025740543.1:0-1008 GCF_021292245.1 Micropterus dolomieu
CGACACGTTCTAACCTGTCATTCTAACCTCACGCTCTGACCTCACGTTCTAACCTGTCATTCTAACCTCACGCTCTGACCTCACGTTCTAACCTGTCATTCTAACCTCACGCTCTGACCTCACGTTCTAACCTGTCATTCTAACCTCACGCTCTGACCTCACGTTCTAACCTGTCATTCTAACCTCACGCTCTGACCTCACGTTCTAACCTGTCATTCTAACCTCACGCTCTGACCTCACGTTCTAACCTGTCATTCTAACCTCACGCTCTGACCTCACGTTCTAACCTGTCATTCTAACCTCTTGTTCTGACCTCACGTTCTAACCTGTCATTCTAACCTCACGCTCTAACCTCACGCTCTAACCTCACGCTCTGACCTCACGTTCTAACCTGTCATTCTAACCTCTTGTTCTGACCTCACGTTCTAACCTGTCATTCTAACCTCACGTTCTGACCTCACGTTCTAACCTGTCATTCTAACCTCACGCTCTAATCTCAAGTTCAAACCTCGCGTTTTTACGACACGTTCTAACCTGTCATTCTAACCTCTTGTTCTGACCTCACGTTCTAACCTGTCATTCTAACCTCACGCTCTAACCTCACGTTCTGACCTCACGTTCTGACCTCACGTTCAAACCTCGCGTTTTTACGACACGTTCTAACCTCACGCTCTAATCTCACGTTCTGACCTCACGTTCAAACCTCGCGTTTTTACGACACGTTCTAACCTCACGCTCTAATCTCACGTTCAAACCTCGCGTTTTTACGACACGTTCTAACCTGTCATTCTAACCTCACGCTCTGACCTCACGTTCTAACCTGTCATTCTAACCTCACGCTCTGACCTCACGTTCTAACCTGTCATTCTAACCTCACGCTCTAACCTCACGTTCTGACCTCACGTTCAAACCTCGCGTTTTTACGACACGTTCTAACCTCACGCTCTAATCTCACGTTCAAACCTCGCGTTTTTACGACATGTTCTAACCTGTCATTCTAACCTCACG
>NW_025740544.1:0-544 GCF_021292245.1 Micropterus dolomieu
GTGAAGAGGAGGAGAGGAGTGAGGTGGGGGAGGGGGAGAAGTGGAGGAGGAGGGAGGGGAGAGGAGGAGGGGGAGGAGGAGAGGAGGAGCACATCATGTGTAATCGTCGTCTCTGTGACTAACCGTTTGTTTTTCAAAATAAGAGCCTTCCTGGGCTCAGGTTCAAGAACGGTTCAAATTCCCCAAGTGTTCCAGCAGGGGGCGACTTAAACCTGCGTCCTCTCTAACAGCCAGCAGGGGGCGACTTAAACCTGCGTCCTCTCTAACAGCCAGCAGGGGGCGACTTAAACCCGCGTCCTCTCTAACAGCCAGCAGGGGGCGACTTAAACCCGCGTCCTCTCTAACGGACAGCAGGGGGCGACTTAAACCCGCGTTCTCTGTAGCGGACAGCAGGGGGCGACTTAAACCCGCGTCCTCTCTAGCGGACAGCAGGGGGCGACTTAAACCCGCGTCCTCTCTAGCGGACAGCAGGGGGCGACTTAAACCCGCGTCCTCTCCAGCAGACAGCGGGGGGCGACTTAAACCTGCGTCCTCTCCAGCAGCC
>NW_025740545.1:0-1177 GCF_021292245.1 Micropterus dolomieu
AGACACACATCTCATGAGAATCTCCATCCGTGATGTACGGAGGGCAAGAAAAAAACACACCTTCTGTACATCTGGTGGCCGGACATGCTGGTAGACTTCTTCTTCAGGTAAGACACACTGCTTGTAGGACTGGAGCTTTCTTCAAACATCATACAGAGCGCCTGCTGAATAGAAAAAAGCTAATGATGAGTGTGTACAGGTGTGCTTTATACTCCTCCGGTTATTCCGTCACACCTTACCGTTCTAGCAACAAGCCAATAGGATTGGAGTGATTTCATTCACGTTCAGACCTGCTTCGCCTAGAGGCGTTCCCATAGTGTCGTAACCGACGCAGTTCGAGTTCCCTCGAAGGGGAACATCATAGAGTACGGTCTAGACCTGCTCTTTTATGAAAAGCGCTGTGAGATAACTGTTGTTGTGATTTGGCGCTATATAAGTAAAATTGAATTGAATTGAATATGGACGCCTGTCCCAAATATAGGCAGGGTCAATTCAGTGTAATAAAAGCCCGGGCTAATATTCAAAGTTTTACGGTATATACATATATATATATATATATATATATATAAGTTGTATTAATTTAAAGTAAATTCAGCTGAATATTTCTAGTTTTTTATTTTCAGATTACGTTGGAACTTAGAATGTTAGAAGACAGACATGATGGAAACTTGCTATGTGTCCTTAATACATGTTAAGATAAGTTCAGTAATTTAGCAATGTCTCTGTAGAGACTCTGGTGCAAAAGGTCTCCGTGTCAAATAAAGAACTGAATAATCAAACTGAGAAAATTAAAACGTAAAATTATCTGACTATAAAATTTGTCAGTGTGATTAAACTGTTGCTGATTCAACTTACTATATTAGGTTTATTAAAATTGTTTTTGCAAGTTCAGTGAACTATTTCCTTAAAATACAGTCATATTAGTAAAGGAATTTCAATCACAACTGCAAACCAGCTCTGCTTTAAGAAAATAGAACCGACATCTCAGCCTTTCTTCTATGGTTTTGGATGATAGTGTGCTGTATCATATATGTGCAGAGGAGGGTCAGCATGGATCTGCTATGTGCAGTGTGTCTCTTCATATCCAGCATTAACTAAACACTACAGTGCAGTTTTGGAACCAACGGTGGCCCCTGAGAGTCCTACTTCACCTTGAAAATGTTGTTGAAAGACAATC
>NW_025740546.1:0-1244 GCF_021292245.1 Micropterus dolomieu
TTCATTTCAGTGTTTCTGAAGTACGCTGCCTGGTAAGTTGATGAAATTACTGCATTTGTTTACATTGTAACTCCTTAGCTGTCCTCTCATGAATCTTGTTAATAGTGCTATTTTATGTAGCCAGATTTAGTCATGGTTTATCGGAAGATATTAACTGTAAGATTATGTGTTACTTTCAACCCTCCTGCGTGGTAATTTTGACCCTCCTGTGTGTTACTTTCAACCTTCCTGTGTGTTACCCTCTTTACACCCTCCTGTGTGTTACTTTAGACCCTCCTGTGTGTTATTTTTGACCCTCCAGTGTGTTACTTTTAACCCTCCTGTGTTTTATCCTCCTTCAAAGTTTCTTTCAACACTCCTGCGTATTACTTTTGACCCTCCTGTGTGTTACTTTTGACCCTCCTGTGTGTAAGTTTTAATCCTCCTAACTTTCAACACTCCCGTGTATTATTTTCAACCCTCCTGTTTGTTATTTTTGACCCTCCAGTGTGTTACTTTTAACCCTCCTGTGTTTTATCCTCCTTCAAAGTTTCTTTTAACACTCCTGTGTGTTACTTTAGACCCTCCTGTGTGTTACTTTCAACCTTCCTGTGTGTTACCCTCTTTACACCCTCCTGTGTGTTACTTTAGACCCTCCTGTGTGTTACTTTAGACCTTCCTGCGTGTTACTTTTGACCCTCCTGTGTGTTACAGGAGTGTGTTACTTTAACCCCTCCTGTGTGTTACTTTTGAACCTCCTAAATTTTACTTTCGACCCCTGTGTGTTACTTTCAACCCTCCAGTGTGTAAATTTGAACCCTCCTAACTTTCAACACATCCGTGTGTTATTTTAAACCCTCCTGTTTTTTATTTTTGACCATCCAGTGTGTTACTTTTAACCCTCCTGTGTTTTATCCTCCTTCAAAGTTTCTTTTAACACTCCTGTGTGTTACTTTAGACCCTCCTGTGGGTTACTTTCGACCCTCTTTTGTGTTACATGACTGTGTTACTTTTGACCCTCCTGTGTGTTACAGGAGTGTGTTACTTTAACCCCTCCTGTGTGTTACTTTTGAAACTCCTAAATGTTACTTTCGACCCCTGTGTGTTACTTTCAACCCTCCAGTGTGTAAATTCTAACCCTCCTAACTTTCAACACTCCCGTGTGTTAGTTTCAACCCTCATGTGTGTTATTTTCAACCCTCCTGTGTGTTATTTTTGACCCTCCAGTGTGTTACTTTTAACCCTCCTGTGTTTTATCCTCCTTC
>NW_025740547.1:0-1928 GCF_021292245.1 Micropterus dolomieu
TGAGTCGGTGTGTACATATGCAAAAACAATGTCGGACACCGTAGTTTTCTCTGGACCCCTGCCAAATCTGACCAGTGATGACAAGACATTATGATATTGATTTATTTGGTCTTACTGAAACCTGGCTGGGTGATGGAGAATATGTTAGCCTAAATGAATCCACCCCTCCCAGTCATATTAATACTCACATTCCTCGAGGCACAGGCCGAGGAGGTGGAGTTGCAGCTATCTTCGACTCTAGCCTATTAATCAGCTCTAAACCTAAACTAAACTATAACTCATTTGAAAGCCTTGTTCTTAGTCTTTCGCACCCAAGTTGGAAATCACTGCAACCAATTCTTTTTGTTATAGTGTACCAAGCACCTGGTCCGTACTCTGAATTCTTACCTGAATTTGCAGAGTTTTTGTCAACTTTAGTCCTTAAAACGGACAAAGTTATTATTGTAGGGGATTTTAATATTCATGTGGATGTTGAGAATGACAGCTTTAGTACTGCGTTTATCTCTCTCTTAGATTCCATTGACTCACTGTATATGGTATTGAAATTGAACATTTAGTGGTGTTCCCACAGAATCCCTCTTTATCTGACCACTGTTTGATAAATTTTTTTGAGTTTGTATCGCTGAACTACTCGCCATTGGGCAAAAATTTAAGGATGCGATTCCATCAGCTCTAAATACATTATCAACTCACAAAGTAACAGAGGACTCCTATGCTAGTTTCAGTCCCTCCCAAATCGATCATCTTGTTGATAGTGCTGCAGGCTCGCTGCGAATGACACTCAACTCTGTAGCCCCTCTAAAAAAGAAAATACTAAAACAAAGACAGTTAGCTCCATGGTATAACTGAAACTCGCGAAACTTGAGAGGAATTGGCGTTCCACCAAACTGGAAAATTCTCGTTTAATTTGGCAAGATAGTCTTAAAACTTATAGGAAGGCCCTCCGTAATGCCAGAGCAGCGTACTACTCGTCATTAATAGAGGAAAATAGGAACAACCCTAAGTTTCTTTTCAGCACTGTAGCCAGGCTGACAGAGAGGGCCTAAGCACCTCCGTGACGCATTATCTAAAGATATAGTTTCCCTTGATGGCATCGTCCTGGCCTCCAGCACCACTGTGAGGAATCTTGGAGTTATCTTTGATCAGGACATGTCGTTTAAGTCTCACATTAAGCAAATTTCAAGGACCGCCTTTTTTCACCTACCTAATATTGTGAAAATCAGGAATATGATGCCGAAAAACTAGTCCATGCATTTGTTACTTCTAGGCTGGATTACTGCAATTCCTTATTATCAGGCTGCTCAAAAAAGTCCATTAAGACTTTTCAGCTGATCCAGAATGCACCTGTGGTTCCTAGAGCCTCCAAAAGTAGACTAGGAGCCAGAGCGTTCTGCTATCAAGCTCCTCTCCTGTGGAACCAGGTTCCAGTTTGGGTTCAGGAGGCAGACACCATCTCCACATTTAAGAGTAGGCTTAAGACTTTCCTCTTTGATAAAGCTTATAGTTAGGGCTGGCTCAGGTGAGTCCTGAACCATCCCTTAGTTATGCTGCTATAGGCCTAGACTGCCGGGGGATTTCCCATGATGCACTGAGCTCCTCTCTCCTCTACTTTCTCTCCCTCTGTATGCAACCTCATCCCATTATTGCATGTTACTAACACAACTTCTCCCCTTTCTGGTAGTCTTGTGCTTTCTCGTCCCTCTCCTCTCTCCTCCTATCACTTCCTGCAGGTGTTTCTGGCTCTGGAGCTGTGGAGTCTGGATCTGTGGTTGCGGGTCACCTGCTGCCCCCGTGTTCCTGCTCGACACCCTCTGCTGCAACGACTATTGTTGCTAGTCCTATTGTTATTATTGTTATTATAATCATTAACATTACGATTGTTATCATTAACAGTACTATAAATATCTGTACCATTTTTCATTTAGTCT
>NW_025740548.1:0-1678 GCF_021292245.1 Micropterus dolomieu
TGGGTTCAAATCCCACTCCTGACACACTTTAGAACTGTGATTGTCGGCAGAACAACAAGTTTAACTCTTTTTTTTCTTTTGGACGCAATTTAAAGCAGCAGAGTTGGTATACAGAGTATTTTGAATCCGCCAACACTGGTGCAAAATCATTTTATGCAGCAAGGGGAAATTCTTACCAATAGTTAGTAAACACACAGAGAGAGACACTTGATGTGGAGCCAAATTCATAAAGGTGGTTTTACGATAAAATGGGTCAAATTAGTGTTACGTATTCTTTTTGACACCTCTGTAGTTGTCAGGATGGCCGAGTGGTCTAAGGCGCCAGACTCAAGGATCAACTCCTTCCTGATCAAAGGGAATTCTGGTCTCCAAATGGAGGCGTGGGTTCAAATCCCACTCCTGACACACTTTAGAACTGTGATTGTCGGCAGAACAACAAGTTTAACTCTTTTTTTTCTTTTGGACGCAATTTAAAGCAGCAGAGTTGGTATACAGAGTATTTTGAATCCGCCAACACTGGTGCAAAATCATTTTATGCAGCAAGGGGAAATTCTTACCAATAGTTAGTAAACACACAGAGAGAGACACTTGATGTGGAGCCAAATTCATAAAGGTGGTTTTACGATAAAATGGGTCAAATTAGTGTTACATATTCTTTTTTTCTTCTCTGTAGTTGTCAGGATGGCCGAGTGGTCTAAGGCGCCAGACTCAAGGATCAACTCCTTCCTGATCAAAGGGAATTCTGGTCTCCAAATGGAGGCGTGGGTTCAAATCCCACTCCTGACACACTTTAGAACTGTGATTGTCGGCAGAACAACAAGTTTAACTCTTTTTTTTCTTTTGGAAGCAATTTAAAGCAGCAGAGTTGGTATACAGAGTAATTTGAATCCGCCAACACTGGTGCAAAATCATTTTATGCAGCAATGGGAAATTCTTACCAATAGTTAGTAAACACACAGAGAGAGACACTTGATGTGGAGCCAAATTCATAAAGGTGGTTTTACGATAAAATGGGTCAAATTAGTGTTACGTATTCTTTTTGTCTCCTCCGTAGTTGTCAGGATGGTCTCCAAATGGAGGCGTGGGTTCAAATCCCACTCCTGACACACTTTAGAACTGTGATTGTCGGCAGAACAACAAGTTTAACTCTTTTTTTTCTTTTGGAAGCAATTTAAAGCAGCAGAGTTGGTGCAAAATCATTTTATGCAGCAAGGGGAAATTCTTACCAATAGTTACAGAGAGAGACACTTGATGTGGAGCCAAATTCATAAAGGTGGTTTTACGATAAAATGGGTCAAATTAGTGTTACGTATTCTTTTTGTCTCCTCCGTAGTTGTCAGGATGGTCTCCAAATGGAGGCGTGGGTTCAAATCCCACTCCTGACACACTTTTGAACTGTGATTGTCGGCAGAACAACAAGTTTAACTCTTTTTTTTCTTTTGGATGCAATTTAAAGCAGCAGAGTTGGTATACAGAGTAATTTGAATCCGCCAACACTGGTGCAAAATCATTTTATGCAGCAAGGGGAAATTCTTACCAATAGTTAGTAAACACACAGAGAGAGACACTTGATGTGGAGCCAAATTCATAAAGGTGGTTTTACGATAAAATGGGTCAAATTAGTGTTACGTATTCTTTTTGTCTCCTCCGTAGTTGTCAGGATGGTCTCCAAATGGAG
>NW_025740549.1:0-9354 GCF_021292245.1 Micropterus dolomieu
AGATGTGAGCATGTACACTGAAGTTACGACAACTTCCGTGTCATGGCGAAGAGTTGATCTTTGACGCCACGCCACGGACACGCCCATTGACGAAAACTTGCAAATAGCACAACTTTTCATCTTCAATGCCTTTAGAAGGCACAGCACAAATTTGAGGTCGGTCGGACTAAATCCCTAGGAGGAGTTCGTTAAAGTACGAAGTGTGTAAATCATCCAAAATTTGACGTAAAATTCAAAATGGCCGACTTCCTGTTGGGTTTAGGCTATGGCTCCAAGAGACTTTTTTGTGCGTCTGGACAAGATACACGTACCACAGAAAATTCGTGCACGTAGGTGAAACGTGCGGCGGGGGCTGCTTCGTTAATAGTCACTTTCTGTTGCCAGCAGGTGGCGCTATGACTGTGGGTGAATGTCGGCATGTACATGTGTTCAGGGCGGGACTCTCATCCTACATGTACAGTTTGGTCCAGATGTGAGCATGTACACTGAAGTTACAACAACTTCCTGTTTCATAGCGAATCATCGACGCCACGGACACGCCCATTGACGAAAACGCGCAAATAGCACAACTTTTATGTTTAGGCCATGTCATTTGGGCCTACTTTGCAGAAAAAAAAAAAAAAAAATATATATATATATATATATATAATCCGAGCAAATTCAATAGGGACCTCGCACGGTCGTGCTCGGGCCCTAAATATAATCCGAGCAAATTCAATAGGGACCTCACACGGTCGTGCTCGGGCCCTAAATATAATCCAAGCAAATTCAATAGGGACCTCGCACGGTCGTGCTCGGGCCCTAAATATAATCCGAGCAAATTCAATAGGGACCTCACACGGTCGTGCTCGGGCCCTAAAAATCAGACATTGACTTCAGTGTAGACAACTCAAATATACACTATGAACAAAAACAATATAGACATATTGACAAATAGTGCAGTGAGCAGAGTGCAAAGGATGCAGGAGTATGTGATGGCTGTGTAGAAGTGGATCAGCAGGTCCTTAGGTAGGTTGAGCTTCCTGAGCTGGCGCAGGAAGTAAACGATCATCTCCACAGTTTTGAGCGTGTTAAGCTCCAGGTTGTTCACCAGAGAGCCAGCTGATCAACCTCCCGTCTGTAGGCCGACTCATCACCATCCTGGATGAGGCCGATGACCGTTGTGTCATCAGCAAACTTCAGGGAGTTTGACAGATGGGTCTCCTGAGGTGCAGTCGTTGGTGTAGAGGGAGAAGAGCAGTGGGGAGAGCACACACCCCTGGGGGGTGCTGGATGTGATGTTCCCCAGCCTCACCTGCTGACTCCTGTCAGTCAGGAAGTCTGTGATCCACTGACAGGTGGAGGCTGGCACAGTGAGCTGGCTGAGTTTGGTGCTGAGGATGTCCGGGATGATGGTGTTGAACGCCGAGCTGAAGTCTGAAGCTGAGGACAGCAGGATCCTTGCATATGTCCCTGGAGAGTCGAGGTGTTGCAGAATGTGATGCAGATGGATGACCGTGGAGCGTTTGAAGCAGGAGGGAACTTCACACAGCTCCACATCAGCGTTGTATTATAGCATTATTATAATTTTTGTATACTTGTACATTTTTTGATCTCCTTACTTTTATAGATTTATATTTATGTTCATGTGTACTGTAAGCACCAATTTATACCAAGGCAAATTCCTTGTATGTGAAAATGTACCTGGCAATCAAACTGATTCTGATTCTGGTGTGGTTTTATGAATGAAGTGTCTGAGGTCACAGGTATTCAACCAATCGAGACTGCAGCTGGGTCTGTAGGCTATAGGAGTTGGGACGCCTGGGAAACTGAGTTCAATGACTCGCATAAAAAAAGTTCAGATCACAAACAAAGAACCTCACCTGCGTGAGGTCCCTATCATTGTCCCCCGTTTACCTGGTGTTTTGGGGATGACTGGCTGGTATGGATGGCTCAGAGGGAGTTATAAGCAGAGATAGAAGTTTTAATTGATTTTTCAATAAATTTTTAATGAGAATGTGTTCAATTTGCCTGTCTCCAATACACCTGTTGATTTAGAGTAAAAACTTTAGAAAAATTCATAAAAACAACAAATTTGATGTGCACATAAGCACGGAGGTTTCTGTGGTTGATATACAACAGTTTGTTGCTGGTTGAACAAACTGCAACCACTGGATCTGTAGTGGGTAATTGTGGCTTGACAGTGTGCAGCATCACTCCAGTTAGAGACTGCAGGTGGACTAACAAGATATTTGTTGTCTTTAGATGGGTGTATGCTCACAAAATGAAGTCACTAAAAGAATGCTGAGTTATCTCTGAGCATTCTTGACACCAAGATTGCAGGATGCCACTGGTGATGGCGACGCCATCAAGTCTGCCTCTCCTCCCACTGGGACACTTGTTGAGTTACCACAATACCAAACTGACACAGTCGAGGAAGTTACCTCAGTAATGCCCTGGAAGACAAGTGTGAGAGTTCTGCGCTCTGCACCAACATTAAAATACAGTTCAGCTCAGTTATATTGTATATTTTGATGGTTGGTTGGACAACTAAGTGGGCCATGACATTCACATGAGACTTCCTGCAATGTAGATATAAGGCTGGGTCAAGCTGGGTATCTGTGATTTGTTTGTGTGAATGTAGGATTTAAAGGCAGTTAGGTGGGTTTAGAATGGTGTAAGAGTGCTCAGTGGATTTATGACGACATAATACCCACTTCAGGTCTAATGAAAGGTACTGTAATGTTCTAATGTGCACATCAAAGTTATCATTTTGGTTTATTATTGTACATAAGAAACAAATTGAATCAAAACTGTGAGTTAAAACAGTACAGTTGGAGCAGGTTTTGCAGGTTATTCATTAAAAACCAAATGTGAACTGTTGAAATAGTTAGTTATGATGTGGTCTGTGCCTACAGGAGCTGTGTAACTCTGTGCCCCTTTCCTCTGCAGAGCTGCAAGAACAGGAAGAGGAAGACCAGCTTGTGGGTTACAAATCTAAAACCGGCAAAGGTAATTTTTTTGATCACCACTAGCTGATGGCTGTGCCAGTTCTGCAAACAGCAGATGCATGAGCAGTTTTAAAACGTACATAAATGAGTGTGAAGCAGAGTGACACGGTGGCAGGCGTCTGTGGCGATGGGCAGGAGTTTCACCACCTGTAACCCTAACCGATAAATGACTCTTGGTTGCCGTTTGTTTCGTTCTGCTGGCAACTGACTGATGTTGCACAACTGTCACACCCTGCCACCAAGTAGCTGGGTGTGTGTGCATAAAGTGTCAAGTGAGAGATGAGTCAAAAGGTTGAGGAGGGAGCAGGATTTCCTTTATATTCTAAGATGTGTTGAGTTGGACAAAGCTCTCTGGACAGTCATCATGTCACCCAGGTAAGTGCCAACATCTCTGCCAGCCAAATTTTTGTTTTCGTTCATATCCACCCAGTAAGCTGATATTGATGTTTTTACTTCAGAATCATTGTGTACAGACTGCTACTGTTCCATCCAAAATAATCCAAAATCTGGTGTTACGGGATTTGGGGTTTTTCTCCAGTTAAAATGTTCTATTCTTAAAATGATGTTGAGTTTGTGGTGTACCCGGCTATCAGGGTGTGCCATCTTTAGAAAACATCTTTCTGCCAGTCTCATTTCACAAGATGCGTCATCATCAACCCACACAAAACAGTTAGAAGGTAAGTGGCAACATCTCTGCCAACCAAGTTTTTATTTCATTAAAATCCACTCGCTAAGCTGATATCAATGTTTTTACTTTTGATTCATCGTGTACAGAATGCTACTGTAAGTGTCCTTGGGGTGATGGAAACTGTACAAAAATTGGGTTTTATAAGGATTTTTATTTGAGTTTTGTTTCCTCTTAAAATGTCATTTAAAAAAAAAGTTTGTGGTGTACCCAGCTATAGGGGCCATCTTTAGAAAACCTATTTAACCTATATCATATTTCACAAGATGCGTCATCATCAACCCAAACAAAAAAGTAGTAGTATTCTTATCAGAAGTTATTATTATAAAAGCATACAGATAAATATTTGTGGTTTGTCATATAAATGACTTTGACCAGTCACCTGCAAACTTCGTAGTTTTATTTAAGCATAAATCTTTAACATTTTTTATTTGAGCAGTTACAAGCAATGCTGTGCAATACTGATGAAATCCTCCATCAGAAGCAGAACACACTGTTCTTATTGAAAACACTGAACACAGGGGAAGACAGACAGAGGTATGGTTTTCATAAAATGGTCGAACAGAGCTTTAATCCTTTGTAAGAAAACAAACAAACAAACAAAAAAATCTCAATGATTACTTCACTCTTCTTAAATTATTTTATTTGTGTATGTTACATTTCTAAAGCTCACTTGTAATAAAACAGAATTAAATGTCTTCTGCAGTAGGACATTTTTTCATTTTTATCACCTTGCCCTCTGCAGTTCCTGCACTGATGAGAATGTATGAAAGCAAAGTAATATCTCTGATCTACCCTTCCTTCCTTTCTAGGAGTTACATATCCGGAATCTGTGCCCTTTTGACCTGGAAAACACCCGGCAGCCATGACAACATCTGGATCCCGAGCCTTTGTCATTGTCCTCCTCCTCCTCGGCTCCCTCTCATCCCTGCTTTATTACATCTTATTGAATGAGAAGCTCTGTCTGCAGAAATATCATCTAGATGTTCCTCAGAGAAACATCAGCATCCTGCTTTGGCACTGGCCGTTCGGCCGCTCATACCAGCTTGACGGGAACAAATGCCTTGAGATGTACAACATCAGCCGATGTTTCCTTACTCATAACATCTCTTCTTTCTCTACGGCCGATGTGGTTGTCTTCCACCACCAGGAGCTGAGCAGAGGTCTGTCCTCACTGCCCCTGCACCAGCATCGCCCCGCCTCCCAGCACTGGGTGTGGTTGTCAATGGAGCCTCCTATCAACAATGCGAACCTCACACAGCTGAACGGCCTCTTCAACTGGACGATGAGCTACAGACGTGATGCAGACATATCTATCCCTTATGGAAAGACCATGCTAGGAGGTGATGGACTAGGCTTTCAGGCTCCTCTAAATCGCTCCTGTTTTGTCAGCTGGGTGGTCAGCAGATATCGGCCTCACCAGGCTCGGGCTGTTGTTTACCAAAGTCTGAAGAAGTATATACCCATAGAGGTGTACGGCAAGTGGAACAAAAAACCCCTGTCAGACAAAGAGCTGTTGCCCACCATTGCAAAGTGTCTTTTTTACCTGTCTTTTGAGAACTCTGAGACGACGGACTATATCAGCGAGAAGCTCTGGAGAAACGCTTTCCAAGCAGGGGCCGTGCCAGTGGTACTCGGACCCAGCAGGGCCACGTATGAGGCACTGGCTCCCCCTGGTTCCTTTATCCATGTCTCTGATTTCAAGAGCACAGCAGACCTGGCAGCCTATCTGAAGCATGTGGCTGCAGACCGGCAGGCCTATGAGGAGTACTTCCAGTGGCGCAGCACCCACAGAATTAAAACCATCACTGACTGGAGAGAAAGGCTTTGTCACATCTGTGTTAAGTACACCAGCTTACCAGCGAATAGAGTCTATCAGGACCTGGACAGCTGGGTTAACAGCTGAAATTTGATGTCTTCAGGTTGATGAGGTGTTGATTGGGACTGCCGATACTGCTGTTTTACCACATGCAAATGTGAAATACCATACAGTGAAATTTCATGTAGAATTACATGTGTCTCAGTCAGCAATGCAGCTTTGGTAAGCAGGGAGGAACTGCACATCACAGAAACAAATCTCTGTGGTTGGGTGAGTTGGCAGTGCACTGTACAAAAAAGAAGAAGTGGGAACTCATGTTTGAACCACAGAGGCAAGTTTTTCTTCACAACAAGTTACTGACGACTGTAAACAGTGATGGGTGTTTCATTATTTTTCCTTAGCCTATATACGCTTTTCCTGTGCTTCTCAAAAATAATTGTTTGCTAATTAAATTACAGCTGGTAACCTACTGAGTAAAAGCCATTATCAGTTTCAACGGGAACATTCTATTTAATAACGTTCACTGTCAGGCATCATGATAAAACTAGCAACCAGTGAATTAAAGAATAGACAGGCTAATTTCCATCAAAATAAAGCCATGCTCTGCACAACAAGAGAATTCTGTTAAAATGTTGAATCAATCCAGTGATCATCTGACTTTTCCATAGATTAAATATGCTTTTAAGTCATTAATGGAAAGTCAAAGTATTTATGCTGAAGTTTTTTTGATTTAACCTATCTACCGAGATGCACATTCATATGACCCACAATCGTGGTCTCTGTTTCCATGCCCATAAATCTTAATCGGGCATGCTGTCATGACTGTGGCTGATGGGGGTTAATATCTAAAAAAAATAAGTGTGACCACTTCTTTTATATTTTGAAAACTGTTTATTTTAGATCCAATATTTCCAGGGATACACCACATCCTGAAATATATGTACACATTTTAGTTGAACACATTTGAATGTACTCAAGGAACAAACTGGCTCAATTCACCCCCCTCTCCCCTACCTGATTTTCTAAATTTTTGCATCTGCCCAGCTTATTAATATCTGGCATAAGTGCATGTCTCTTTGTACGGCATTCATCAAGTTAAAGCTCTCCTACTTAACTGCTCTTACAGCTGGGATGGCAGCTCAATTCTTTAATGACTGGTTCTAAGGAAGGTAGGAATGGCAAATGTAGCCAAATTAAAGTAGATTACTAGTTCAAAAAATGCTTGAGTAAAGAGTAAAAGCGCAGAAAGTGAAAGGTTATTGTTCCTAAAAAATACTTCTTCCCACCTGAGAAGGTTTGGTTAAGGTTAGACCACGGAAACTACTTGATTACGCAAAACTAACTTTCATTGGAAGGTTATAATAGACATACAACTTTATTTGTCTTGCAGTAAGCACTTAACATTTTTACTAAGTGCTTTAACTAAGGGCTAGAGTGTTGACACAAAATTTGGCATCAAAAATCAGAACTGAAAAAGAAAACATTGGCACTGAAAAATTTGTATTTCAGAAAGTTGTGTTGGCACTGAAAAAACTTTCACTGAAAAATAAAACACATTTTATAATTATTCTTCATTATGTTCATGTTATAAGTGGTAGGTTTTTTACGCTGTCAGATTTTTTCACTGTCACTGGTTTTAAGTTTCAACTTTCTGTGAGCATTTTGGCGAGGAGGGGTCTGAGGGGAGGGGCAAGGGGAACATCATTTACATATAATCACCACTGTAATGAGAGAACATCACCCATCCAGCAGCTGTCCTCTTGTCCTCTTGTCCTCTTGTCCACCGTCCACTTCAAAGCTTCTGGCATCACTGCAAAGAAATAAGTCTGTTTCTCTCTGCAGTTGTTTTCTCACATTACAACTGGCTGGGTGAGACTCACTGTTTCATTTCCTCTTTTAGTCTGTATCATAGTGCACATGAAGCTGCAGAATGCAGTTAGAAAGTGAGTTCTTTAAAAATAGGCTGTGCATAATCTGACAGTGTTTTAACACCATTAAACTGACTTTGAATTTACTACATTTGTTGAAGTAGCTGAAATAAAGCCATTGAATGCTGTTGAGCCAAGATCCAGATGCATCAGGTGCATTTCTGTAGCTAGTATGATGTACGTGACAAATCATATTTTTACAAGAATTAAATTTGGATTTGAAACCTGATGGAATTTTGATGAATGCCTAGACTTACAGTTGCAGCTCAAATAACTTTTTTTTCAAATAATTTCAAATGTACCTGTAGATGTGAAAAATTTTAGATCTATTTTAACCTCGATGCCTTTTCAAGGGCATATCAAAAAACACATCACCACTGGATTAGATTATGTGTCTGTGTCTTTTATTTGTGTTTTTTATGTCTTCAACTGAATGTTTCATCTTCAGTTGCTACCCCTGTGTTTTATCCCATCAGTTCAAAGCTTAACAAATATATTTAAATATAATGGGCAACAGTATAATACACATTCAGATTCCACCACTTTATCATCCAATAAGGAAATGTTAGTTAGGAAAATTATGAAGTAACAGAGAACACTGAATAAAACTACTGTATGAACTTATAGACTCAGTCAGTTTTTAAAGATAAATGTGCACAGTCTGCATATTCATGCATTATTATGTCTATGTCCGCTGAAATAAAATGGAGACTTTGGCTGCATTTCGTTCCACAGTGTACATAAACAGTACTCGCCCCTCCCTGGTCAGGGAGTGTCAAAACTTCCCTCGCCAAGATTCTTGGAACACCCTCCTACATCACTTTCTCCATGCGTTACCCTGGTAATGTTAACACTTCGGATACACACTGCTACTGTGAACATTTACTGAAATTTAAAAAATATATTTATTGAAACAAAAACTGATGCCATAACAAAACCTCCATTTCTATAACTTCTTCTATTTCTATTCTTTTGAAATGTATGTAACTTGTGAATAAATGTGATATGACAAGATGTGCGGTATCATTCCTAAAGAGATTATTATTATGCAAATTACTTAGAGATTATCCCGTTATATTATGAATAAACCATTTGCAGATTATTATTAGTTAATATTCATATTATGTTGTCCTTGACCGCTTTTAATTCAATTCAATTTTATTTATATAGCGCCAAATCACAACAACAGTTATCTCACAGCGCTTTTCATAAAGAGCAGGTCTAGACCGTACTCTGTGATGTTATTTACAGAGACCCAACAATTCCCACCAAGAGCAGCACTAGGCGACAGAGGCAAGGAAAAACTTCCTTTTAAGAGGCAGAAACCTCGAGCAGAACCATGGCTCAGGGTGGGCGGCCATCTACCTCGACCGCTTGGGGGGTTGAGGGGGGGGGGGGCAAGAGAGGAACAGAGAGAAAAAGAGAGGGATGGAAGGAGAGAGAGAGGGGAGAGAGGCAGCCTACACAATATCCACACAGAGGTACAGACAGTAAAGGTGATGTTGCTATAGACTAAATGAAAAATGGTACAGATATTTATAGTAGTGTTAATGATAACAGTCGTAATGTTAATGATTATAATAACAATAATAACAATAGGACTAGTAACAATAGCCGTTGCAGCAGAGGGTGTCGAGCAGGAACACGGGGGCAGCAGGTGACCCGCAGCCACAGATCCAGACTCCACAGTTCCAGAGCCAGAAAACCTGCAGGAAGTGATAGGAGGAGAGAGGAGAGGGACGAGAAAGCACAAGACTACCGGAAAGGGGAGAAGTTGTGTTAGTAACATGCAATAATGGGATGAGGTTGCATACAGAGGGAGAGAAAGTAGAGGAGAGAGGAGCTCAGTGCATCATAGGAAATCCCCCGGCAGTCTAGGCCTATAGCAGCATAACTAAGGGATGGTTCAGGACTCACCTGAGCCAGCCCTAA
>NW_025740550.1:0-566 GCF_021292245.1 Micropterus dolomieu
GTGCAGCGAGGTACTGCAAAGTGCAGCGAGGTACATCAAAGTGCAGCGAGGTACTGCAAAGTGCAGCGAGGTACATCAAAGTGCAGCGAGGTACTGTAAAGTGCAGCGAAGTACTGTAAAGTGCAGCGAGGTACATCAAAGTGCAGCGAGGTACATCAAAGTGCAGCGAGGTACTGTAAAGTGCAGCGAGGTACTGTAAATTGCAGCGAGGTATTGTAAAGTGCAGCGAGGTACATCAAAGTGCAGCGAGGTACATCAAAGTGCAGCGAGGTACATCAAAGTGCAGCGAGGTACATCAAAGTGCAGCGAAGTACTGTAAAGTGCAGCGAGGTACATCAAAGTGCAGCGAGGTACTGTAAAGTGCAGCGAGGTACTGTAAAGTGCAGCGAGGTACATCAAAGTGCAGCGAGATACTGTAAAGTGCAGCGAGGTACATCAAAGTGCAGCGAGGTACATCAAAGTGCAGCGAGGTACTGTAAAGTGCAGCGAGGTACATCAAAGTGCAGCGAGGTACTGTAAAGTGCAGCGAGGTACATCAAAGTGCAGCGAGGTACTGTAAAGTGCAG
>NW_025740551.1:0-1417 GCF_021292245.1 Micropterus dolomieu
TGGGGTCCTGTATGGGGTCCTGTCTTGGGTTCTCTCTGGGGTCTTGTATGGGGTCCTGTCTTGGGTTCTCTCTGGGGTCCTGTCTGGGGTCCTGTCTGGGGTCCTGTCTGGGGTTCTTTCTGTGGTCCTGTCTGGGGTTCTGTCTGGGGTCCTGTCTGGGGTTCTCTCTTGGGTCCTGTCTGGGGTTCTGTCTGGGGTCCTGTCTGGGGTCCTGTCTTGGGTCCTGTCTTGGGTCCTGTCTGGGGTTCTCTCTGGGGTTCTCTCTGGGGTCCTGTATGGGGTCCTGTATGGGGTCCTGTCTTGGGTTCTCTCTGGGGTCTTGTATGGGGTCCTGTCTTGGGTTCTCTCTGGGGTCCTGTCTGGGGTCCTGTCTGGGGTCCTGTCTGGGGTTCTTTCTGTGGTCCTGTCTGGGGTTCTCTCTGGGGTTCTCTCTGGGGTCCTGTATGGGGTCCTGTCTTGGGTTCTGTCTGGGGTTCTTTCTGTGGTCCTGTCTGGGGTTCTCTCTTTGGTTCTCTCTGGGGTCCTGTCTGTGGTTCTATCTGGGGTTCTCTATTTGGTTCTGTCTGGGGTCCTGTCTGTGGTTCTATCTGGGGTTCTCTATTTGGTTCTGTCTGGGGTCCTGTCTGGGGTTCTGTCTGGGGTTGTCTCTGTGGTCCTGTCTGGGGTTCTCTCTTTGGTTCTCTCTGGGGTCCTGTCTGGGGTTCTCTCTTTGGTTCTCTCTGGGGTCCTGTCTGTGGTTCTATCTGGGGTTCTCTATTTGGTTCTCTCTGGGGTTCTCTCTGTGGTTCTGTCTGGGGTCCTGCCTGGGTTTCTGTCTGGTTCTGTCTTGGGTCCTGTCTGAGGTCCTGTCTGTGGTTCTGTCTTGGGTCCTGTCTTGGGTCCTGTCTGTGGTTCTCTCTGGGGTCCTGTCTGAGGTCCTGTCTGTGGTTCTGTCTTGGGTCCTGTCTTGGGTCCTGTCTGTGGTTCTCTCTGGGGTCCTGTCAGGGGTTCTCTCTGCGGTTCTCTCTGTGGTTCTGTCTGGGGTTCTGTCTGGTTCTGTCTGGGGTCCTGTCTGAGGTCCTGTCTGTGGTTCTGTCTTGGGTCCTGTCTTGGGTCCTGTCTTGGGTTCTGTCTGGTTCTGTCTGGTTCTGTCTTGGGTCCTGTCTGGGGTCCTGTCAGGGGTTCTCTCTGCGGTTCTGTCTGGTGTCCTGTCTGCGGTTCTGTCTGGGGTCCTGTCTTGGGTTCTGTCTGGTTCTGTCTGGGGTCCTGTCTGGGGTCCTGTCTGGGGTCCTTTCTTGGGTCCTGTCTGGGGTCCTGTCTGGGGTCCTGTCTTGGGTCCTGTCTGGGGTTCTCTCTGGGGTCCTGTCTGGGGTTCTCTCTGGGGTCCTGTCTGGGGTCCTGTCTGGGGTTCTCTCTGGGGTCCTGTATGGGGTCCTGT
>NW_025740552.1:0-1526 GCF_021292245.1 Micropterus dolomieu
ACCTTTTAGAGGCTTTCATGTAGAAATCTCTGAGTTGAGCTCCAAATGGCTTCAAACTTACCCAGAAGACTTACAGAGACAACACCATGAAGAATCTTGAATCTCAACCTTCTGCCGCCTTTCCTAAGCTAGTTTCTTTCAGGGGCCACATAGGGGCCCCAAATCACAACAGCTCAAATCAGCGTACCACACCCATCATACAGTTGTATTTTGGTATTAATACTCCATTTAGAACTTATTAGGTTGTTGTTAGCTCATAAAGTCCACAAAAGGAGCTTTACACACTCGCTTTGGCTTAAGAAGCAAAAGAGTACTGTTCAGAGAAATATGGCTGTATGAAATTGGTATTGTTTGTTGTAAAGGTGAGATCTGGTGAAACACTCTCCCCTGTGACTGATCTGTGTAAAACAACAGAAAGTGAGTTAAATTTAACTCCAAAGTACAACAGGTCACTGGAAGCCATCAACTCAGTGTGTACAGGCTAAAACAGCCTGCTTCTACCTTTTAGAGGCTTTCATGTAGAAATCTCTGAGTTGAGCTCCAAATGGCTTCAAACTTACCAAGAAGACTTACAGAGACAACACCACCAAGAATCTTGAATCTCAACCTTCTGCCGCCTCTCGCAAGCTAGTTTCTTTCAGTGGCCACATAGGGACCCCAAATCACAACAGCTCAAATCAGCGTACCACACCAATCATACAGTTGTATTTTGGTATTAAAACTCCATTTAGAACTTATTAGGTGGTTGTTAGCTCTTAAAGTCCACAAAAGGAGCTTTACCCACTCGCTTAGGCTTGAGAAGAAAGAGAGTCCTGTTCAGTGAAATATGGCTGTATCAAATTGGTATTTTTTGTTGTAAAGAAGAAATCTGGTGAAACACTCTGCCCTGTGACTGATCTGTGTAAAACAACAGAAAGTGAGTTAAATTTAACTCCAAAGTCCAACAGGTCACTGGAAGCCATCAACTCAGTGTGTACAGGCTAAAACAGCCTGCTTCTACCTTTTAGAGGCTTTCATGTAGAAATCTCTGAGTTGAGCTCCAAATGGCTTCAAACGTACCGAGAAGACTTACAGAGACAACACCATGAAGAATCTTGAATCAACCTTCTGCCGCCTTTCCCAAGCTAGTTTCTTTCAGGGGCCACATAGGGGCCCCGTATCACAACAGCTCAAATCAGCGTACCACACCCATCATACAGTTGTATTTTGGTATTAAAACTCCATTTAGAACTTATTAGGTTGTTGTTAGCACATAAAATCCACAAAAGGAGCTTGACACAATCGCTTAGGCTTAAGAAGCAAAAGAGTACTGTTCAGAGAAATATGGCTGTATGAAATTGGTATTGTTTGTTGTAAAGGTAAGATCTGGTGAAACACTCTGCCCTGTGACTGATCTGTGTAAAACAACAGAAAGTGAGTTAAATTTGACTCCAAAGTCCAACAGGTCAATGGAAGCCATCAACTCAGTGTGTACAGGCTAAAACAGCCTGCTTCTACCTTTTAGAGGCTTTCATGTAGAAATCTCT
>NW_025740553.1:0-908 GCF_021292245.1 Micropterus dolomieu
CTCAACATCCATTAACTAGCCAGGAAACATCTACAACAGTGTCGTCAGCCACAGAGCAACAATCTTCATCTGCTACAACAATGACACACACAGGAACAACTGAAATAGCATCACCGCCATCAACGCTCACCACAAATGGAGTGACAATGACTACTAACAATGATCATTCAACAACAATCAGTTCCACCACAAATACGGAACTCCCACCAAGTTCGCACTCTACATTCCCACCAATGACAACTCATTTCACACAAACATCTCCTGAGCATGAAACTGAAACAACACCAAGCAGTACGAGAACATCTCAACATCCATTAACTAGCCAGGAAACCTCTACAACAGTGTCGTCAGCCACAGAGCAACAATCTTCATCTGCTACAACAATGACACACACAGGAACAACTGAAATAGCATCACTGCCATCAACGCTCACCACAAATGGAGTGACAATGACTACTAACAATGATCATTCAACAACAATCAGTTCCACCACAAATACTGAACTGCCACCAAGTTCGCACTCTACATTCCCACCAATGACAACTCATTTCACACAAACATCTCCTGAGCATGAAACTGAAACAACACCAAGCAGTACGAGAACATCTCAACATCCATTAACTAGCCAGGAAACCTCTACAACGGTGTCGTCAGCCACAGAGCAACAATCTTCATCTGCTACAACAATGACACACACAGGAACAACTGAAATAGCATCCCCGCCATCAACACTCACCACAAATGGAGTGACAATGACAACCAACAATGATCATTCAACAACAATCAGTTCCACCACAAATACTGAACTCCCACCAAGTTCGCACTCTACATTCCCACCAATGACAACTCATTTCACACAAACATCTCCTGAGCATGAAACTGAAACAACACCAAGCAGTACGAGAACA
>NW_025740554.1:0-676 GCF_021292245.1 Micropterus dolomieu
TGATCTTAACTTTACACTATAAAATAACTCTTTAAATGATGACAATAGCTATAGAGTTTCAGCGTTGTGATCTTAACTTTACAATATAAAATAACTCTTTAAATGATGACAATAGCTATAGAGTTTCAGCGTTGTGATCTTAACTTTACAATATAAAATAACTCTTTAAATGATGACAATAGCTATAGAGTTTCAGCGTTGTGATCTTAACTTTACACTATAAAATAACTCTTTAAATGATGACAATAGCTGTAGAGTTTCAGCGTTGTGATCTTAACTTTACACTATAAAATAACTCTTTAAATGATGACAATAGCTATAGAGTTTCAGTGTTGTGATCTTAACTTTAAACTATAAAATAACTCTTTAACTGGTGACAATAGCTATAGAGTTTCAGCGTTGTGATCTTAACTTTAAACTATAAAATAACTCTTTAAATGATGACAATAGCTGTAGAGTTTCAGCGTTGTGATCTTAACTTTACGCTATAAAATAACTCTTTAAATGATGACAATAGCTATAGAGTTTCAGCGTTGTGATCTTAACTTTACACTATAAAATAACTCTTTAAATGATGACAATAGCTATAGAGTTTCAGCGTTGTGATCTTAACTTTACACTATAAAATAACTCTTTAACTGGTGACAATAGCTATAGAGTTTCAGCGTTGTGATCT
>NW_025740555.1:0-932 GCF_021292245.1 Micropterus dolomieu
ACGACGATCAAGCAAGGATGGTGTGGAGAACCGGGGTTGAAATACAGGCTGGGATGAGGTTGATTACTGGCAGGTGTGGCAGGCTGACGAGGTGGATGATGGGTTGCAGGTGCAGGTAGTTGGCTGGGCTCAGGAGCAGAGGAGAGAGAGCACACGGGGGAGAAAACACAGAGAGGCGGGCAGAGAACAGGAAACCAAGGGAAAAAGCAGAAAACTGATAAAAAGGAGGAAAAACCAGGACACTCACCGTCAGCCGGGCTGCCACCACAACAGGGCCCCCTCCTCAATGGACGCCTCCCGGCGGCCTTCCTGTAGGACAGGGGGTTCGGCAGGCGAACACGGGGGGGGAAGATGTCGTACTGGGGTCCGGCTGATGGGGGTCCAGGGTCCAAAACCAAACTGGGAATACAGGGAGGGCTTCAGGACAGGGAAGAGTTAGGGGAACAGGCAGGGCAGAACTGGAAGCTCAGGGCTAGACAGGGTGCCAGAGGGTAGCACTGGGGGACCAGGGAGTTCGGGCGGACGTCCCGAGGGCGGAACTGGGGGACCAGGGAGTTCGGGCGGACGTCCCGAGGGCGGAACTGGGGGACCAGGGAGTTCGGGCGGACGTCCCGAGGGCGGAACAGAGGGACCAAGGGGTTCGGGCGGACGTCCCGGGGGCGGAACAGGGGGACCAAGGGGTTCGGGGGGGCCGGGTTGGTCCGACGGGCAGCCCGAGGGCGAAACAGAGGGACCAAGGGGTTCAGGGGGGCCGGGTTGGTCCGACGGGCAGCCCGAGGGCAGACAGGGGGAGCCAGGAAGTTCAGGGGAGCAGGGTTGGTCTGACGGGCAGCTCAAGGGCGGACAGGGGGAGCCAGGAAGTTCAGGGGGGCAGGTCGAATGCAGAGCAGGAGAGCCAGGGAGATCCGGCGGGCAGGCCGAGGGCGGAACAG
>NW_025740556.1:0-749 GCF_021292245.1 Micropterus dolomieu
GAGGGCCTCCTCACAGGGGGCCTCCTCACAGAGCCTCCTCACAGAGCATCCTCCTCACAGAGGGCCTCCTCACAGAGCCTCCTCACAGAGCATCCTCCTCACAGAGGGCCTCCTCACAGGGGGCCTCCTCACAGAGGGCCTCCTCACAGAGGGCCTCCTCACAGGGGGCCTCCTCACAGAGCCTCCTCACAGAGCATCCTCCTCACAGAGGGCCTCCTCACAGGGGGCCTCCTCACAGAGGGCCTCCTCACAGAGGGCCTCCTCACAGGGGGCCTCCTCACAGAGCCTACAACAGCTCATAGAAACACACGAGCTGCTTTAATAAAAGTCAGAGACAGGACACATGGAGTCACTGCAAAGAGAATGTTTTATCTCAGGCTAGATTAGATCGGTTTTACTGTTTCAAGCATCACATCAATGTCTTTAAAGGTTGTTTTATTAACCCTGTGGGTTTTACTGATCACTGTCTTGTTTATTGTTCTGTTTTTATTAAAAACGTCAGATTGAGCAGTGCTTATTGGCATTTTAATACTGCACTGTTGCATGACAAAGCCTTTAAGTCTGTTTTTGAGTTTTTCTGGCTCACTCACAGAGAAACTAAGGCTGATTTCAAATGTATTCAGCAGTGGTGGGACTTTGGAAAAAGCCAGATTAAACAGCTGTGTCAGCAGTACACTCGCAATGTCACCAGGGACATTATCAGATCTTTGAAGGATCTGGAGATTGAAGTGGTAGAACTACAGGGTCTA
>NW_025740557.1:0-1582 GCF_021292245.1 Micropterus dolomieu
TAGTAAATGAGCTGAGTACTTCTCCCTCCTCTGGCTCAGCAGTAGTAGTAGTAGTAGTAGTAGTAGTCGTAGTACTTTAGTAAATGAGCTGAGTACTTCTCCCTCCTCTGGCTCAGCAGTAGTAGTAGTAGTAGTAGTAGTAGTCGTAGTACTTTAGTAAATGAGCTGAGTACTTCTCCCTCCTCTGGCTCAGCAGTAGTAGTAGTAGTAGTAGTCGTAGTAGTCGTAGTACTTTAGTAAATAAGCTGAGTACTTCTTCCACCACTGGTACAGCAGTAGTAGTAGTACTTTAGTAAATGAGCTGAGTACTTCTCCCACCTCTGGCTCAGCAGTAGTAGTAGTAGTAGTAGTAGTAGTAGTCGTAGTACTTTAGTAAATGAGCTGAGTACTTCTTCCACCACTGATACAGCAGTAGTAGTAGTACTTTAGTAAATGAGCTGAGTACTTCTCCCTCCTCTGGCTCAGCAGTAGTAGTAGTAGTAGTAGTAGTAGTCGTAGTACTTTAGTAAATGAGCTGAGTACTTCTCCCTCCTCTGGCTCAGCAGTAGTAGTAGTAGTAGTAGTCGTAGTACTTTAGTAAATGAGCTGAGTACTTCTCCCTCCTCTGGTACAGCAGTAGTAGTAGTAGTAGTAGTCGTAGTATTTTAGTAAATGAGCTGAGTACTTCTCCCTCCTCTGGCTCAGCAGTAGTAGTAGTAGTAGTAGTAGTAGTAGTCGTAGTACTTTAGTAAATGAGCTGAGTACTTCTCCCTCCTCTGGCTCAGCAGTAGTAGTAGTAGTAGTAGTAGTAGTAGTCGTAGTACTTTAGTAAATGAGCTGAGTACTTCTCCCTCCTCTGGCTCAGCAGTGGTAGTAGTAGTAGTAGTAGTAGTACTTTAGTAAATGAGCTGAGTACTTCTCCCTCCTCTGGCTCAGCAGTAGTCGTAGTAGTAGTAGTCGTAGTACTTTAGTAAATGAGCTGAGTACTTCTGCCTCCTCTGGCTCAGCAGTAGTAGTAGTAGTAGTAGTAGTCGTAGTACTTTAGTAAATGAGCTGAGTACTTCTCCCTCCTCTGGCTCAGCAGTAGTAGTAGTAGTAGTCGTAGTACTTTAGTAAATGAGCTGAGTACTTCTCCCTCCTCTGGCTCAGCAGTAGTAGTAGTAGTAGTAGTCGTAGTAGTCGTAGTACTTTAGTAAATGAGCTGAGTACTTCTCCCTCCTCTGGTACAGCAGTAGTAGTAGTAGTAGTAGTCGTAGTACTTTAGTAAATAAGCTGAGTACTTCTCCCTCCTCTGGCTCAGCAGTAGTAGTAGTAGTAGTAGTATTAGTAGTAGTCGTAGTACTTTAGTAAATAAGCTGAGTACTTCTTCCACCACTGATACAGCAGTAGTAGTAGTACTTTAGTAAATGAGCTGAGTACTTCTCCCTCCTCTGACTCAGCAGTAGTCGTAGTAGTCGTAGTAGTAGTAGTAGTAGTAGTAGTCGTCGTAGTACTTTAGTAAATGAGCTGAGTACTTCTCCCTCCTCTGGTACAGCAGTAGTAGTAGTACTTTAGTAAATGAGCTGAGTACTTCTCCCTCCTCTGGTACAGCAGTAGTAGTAGT
>NW_025740558.1:0-2390 GCF_021292245.1 Micropterus dolomieu
GGAGGCAGACACCATCTCCACATTTAAGAGTAGGCTTAAGACTTTCCTCTTTGATAAAGCTTATAGTTAGGGCTGGCTCAGGTTAGTCCTGAACCATCCCTTAGTTATGCTGCTATAGGCCTAAGACTGCCGGGGGATTTCCTATGATGCACTGAGCTCCTCTCTCCTCTACTTTCTCTCCCTCTGTATGCAACCTCATCCCATTATTGCATGTTACTAACACAACTTCTCCCCTCTCCGGTAGTCTTGTGCTTTCTCGTCCCTCTCCTCTCTCCTCCTATCACTTCCTGCAGGTGTTTCTGGCTCTGGAGCTGTGGAGTCTGGATCTGTGGCTGCGGGTCACCTGCTGCCCCTGTGTTCCTGCTCGACACCCTCTGCTGCAACGACTATTGTTACTAGTCCTATTATTATTATTGTTATTATAATAATTAACACTACGACTGTTACCATTAACACTACTATAAATATCTGTACCATTTTTTCATTTAGTCTATAGCAACATCACCTTTACTGTCTGTACCTCTGTGTGTATATTGTGTAGGCTGCCTCCCTCCCCTCCCTCTCTCCTACCCTCTCTCTCTCTCTCTCTCTCCCCCTCTCCCTCCTTCACCCCCAACCGGTCGAGGCAGATGGCCGCCCACCCTGAGCCATGGTTCTGCTCGAGGTTTCTGCCTCTTAAAGGAAGTTTTTCCTTGCCTCTGTCGCCTAGTGCTTGCTCTTGGTGGGAACTGTTGGGCTTCTGTAAATAACATCACAGAGTATGGTCTAGACCTGCTCTTTTATGAAAAGCGCTGCGAGATAACTGTTGTTGTGATTTGGCGCTATATAAATAAAATTGAACTGAATGTCGGCTAGCAGGCCGGGAATCGAGCAGGTGGCTAGCCGTTCTAGCAAGCCGGGGAACAGGCTGGTTGCCGACGGGTCGCTGATGGTGACCTGGTCGCCTCCGATGACCACCACGGGAACCCGAAAAGATGGCTAGGCGACTCCCTTCAAAAGAGGACTCTGGGGAATGCCTAGCCTCCAGGCTATCATGCCATAGGCTAGCTGCCTGTGCTGGCTCTGACTCCCTGGCCTTCATGGTCAGGTAGGCCAGGAGAGTCATCGTCCCTGAGTCCTTGGTAGGTGGGGCAGGCAGGCAGACGGACAGGCTAGGCGGAGGACTAGCAGCGCTAGCCGAACAGGTTACAGACAGGACAGGCGGAGGACTAGCCGCGCTAGCCTCGCTAGCCGAGCAGGTGACTGGCAGGACAGGCGGAGGACTAGCCACGCTAGCCGAGCTAGCCGAGCAGGTGACTGGCAGGACAGGCGGAGGACTAGCCGCGCTAGCCGAGCAGGATACAGGCCGAACAGGCGGAGGACTAGCAGCGCTAGCCGAGCAGGATACAGGCCGAACAGGCGGAGGACTAGCAGCGCTAGCCGAGCAGGATACAGGCAGGACAGGTGGAGGGCTAGCAGGCCGGGGAGATGACGGCCGGGGGCTAGCGGTCCGGGTGTTAGCCGTTTCCAGGCTAACGGACTGAGGAACTGATGAGGACTTGGCTGGGGGATCGGCTGAGGTGTGGAGGAAGTCACAAACCCACCCAGGGAAAGAGTCTGCTGCTCCTGGCTTAGCAGACAGGCTCTTCCAGGCAAGGGACACGATAGCTGCCTTACGGCTAACATGACTAGCCCCATACCACATATTCCTCAGCGTCAGAAGATCTCTCAGCACATCAGATTGTTCCTCAGTTAATGTGTCTGCTGGGCTCATAATTGGTCCGCTCATTCTGTCAGGATCGCTGGGTGCGCAAAGCAGGGGAGAGACCAAATGCATGACACTGTGAGCTGAGATTGAGTTCCAGGGTTTATTAATCCCAAGTATGACAAACAGAACTCCCGGGTACAGGAAACTGGTAATATCCAAGAGCAGCAACTTCATACAACAGGGCATACATGCGACAATGACCGGACAGGAAACACCAGACATTTATACACAAGGACTAACGAGCAGGGCGGGAGCAACACAGGTGACTGGGATCAGGGTTAACGAGGCAGAGAGACAGCATGGAAAAACAGACACGCAGGCAGGCAGAGAGACAGCAGGGGGGAACAGAGAGACGCAGATGCAAAACACCATTCATGAACAACAAGGAACACAGACTGAAGTAATGATAAAACAGAACTCAGATAGACATAGGCAAAACACAGAAGTACACAGACCAGGAGTGAACACTTAACACATAAACTAAGGTACAGGACTAAGATACGAGGCAAGACAGATACTAAATAAGATGTGGATGAATAATAAAGGCTAAACAGAGACTAGAGCTGAATGAACAAAATCAGATTACTGAAACTGGCAGAGAACATAAATGACACCTAACCAACTATAACACAGGGATCATAAC
>NW_025740559.1:0-544 GCF_021292245.1 Micropterus dolomieu
GTCCTCTCTAACAGCCAGCAGGGGGCGACTTAAACCTGCGTCCTCTCTAGCAGCCAGCAGGGGGCGACTTAAACCTGCGTCCTCTCTAGCGGCCAGCAGGGGGCGACTTAAACCTGCGTCCTCTCTAGCAGCCAGCAGGGGGCGACTTAAACCTGCGTCCTCTCTCGCAGCCAGCAGGGGGCGACTTAAAGCTGCGTCCTCTCTAGCAGCCAGCAGGGGGCGACTTAAACCTGCGTCCTCTCCAGCAGCCAGCAGGGGGCGACTTAAACCTGCGTCCTCTCCAGCAGCCAGCAGGGGGCGACTCCACCAGCTGCAGAAAGAAAATGTTTCTACTTGTCAGCTGATTTATTCCCTCAGTAAACACTTTCCTGATGAGTTTATGGTCTCAGTCTCTAGTTTCAAGTATTCTTCAACACAGCGTGATGTTCATTTAGTAAATTATGGTCCCATTTAGAGGAACAGAGACCAGGAAGCAGGGGAGGCTTTAGGGCGGGGCTACAAGCTGACTGACAAGCTGTCAATCAGGATAGAGGCGACTCGTATC
>NW_025740560.1:0-852 GCF_021292245.1 Micropterus dolomieu
TACAGAGTCGAGTGTCATTCGCAGCGAGCCTGCAGCACTATCAACAAGATGATCGATTTGGGAGGGACTGAAACTAGCATAGGAGTCCTCCGTTACTTTGTGACTAGATAATGTATTTAGAGCTGATGGAATCGCATCCTTAAATTTAGCTACAGCACTATCAGACAGACATCTTGTATAGAAATTTTTGCCCAATGGCAAGTAGTTGTAGCTGTCATTCTCAACATCCACATGAATATTAAAATCCACTACAATAATAACTTTGTCCGTTTGAAGGACTAAAGTTGACAAAAACTCTGCAAATTCAGATAAGAATTCAGAATACGGGCCAGGTGCTCGGTACACTATAACGAAGAGAATTGGTTGCAGTGATTTCCAACTTGGGTGCGAAAGACTAAGAACAAGACTTTCAAATGAGTTATAGTTTGGTTTAGGTTTAGAGCTGATTAATAGGCTAGAGTCGAAGATAGCTGCAACTCCACCTCCTCGGCCTGTGCCTCAAGGAATGTGAGTATTAATCTGACTGGGAGGGGTGGATTCATTTAGGCTAACATATTCTCCATCACCCAGCCAGGTTTCAGTAAGACAAAATAAATCAATATCATAATCTGATATTAGTTCATTTGACCAGTGATGACATGCGGCTATACATGTCATCACTGGTCAGATTTGGCAGGGGTCCAGAGAAAACTACGGTGTCCGACATTGTTTTTGCATATGTACACACCGACTCAACATTAATCTTAGTGACCTCCGATTGGCGTAACCGGGAGTCATTACCGCCGACGTGAATAACAATCTTACTGTATTTACGTTTATCCTTAGCCAGCAGTTTCAAATAAGACTCAATGT
>NW_025740561.1:0-6185 GCF_021292245.1 Micropterus dolomieu
GATTTTCAACAAACATAACATCCCTGTGTTTTTTAAACCCAAGAACACACTAAGACAGATACTGGTACACCCCAAAGACCGCACACCCAAACACAAGAAAAGCAATCTAGTGTATGCGGTCCAATGCAGTGAGGAATGCACAGACCTGTATATTGGGGAGACTAAACAACCACTACACAAACGCATGGCTCAACACTGAAGGGCCAACTCCTCAGGTCAAGACTCTGCAGTCTACTTACATCTGAAGGACAGAGGACACTCGTTTGAGGACCACCAGGTGCACATTTTAGACAGAGAAGATGGATGGTTTGAAAGAGGTGTCAAGGAAGCATCTACACCAGGGTTGAGAAGCCGTCATTGAACAGAGGAGGGGGTCTACGCCACCACTTATCCCCCACTTACAATGCTGTCCTTTTATCACTTCCCAGGAAACTCAACAAACGTAACCTATTGACCTCAGGTGAAGATACCAACGATGGTCGTTCAGTCTTGGCCCCAGGTAGTCCTAACGACTGTAACGACTGTTGTTACAGCAACAAGGAACACTAACAAACCAGCGGGATCGACGATCCTGGCAAACGACCCAACTGAGGTTAAATAGCTGAGTTTCCCTGCCAGGCAGTCAGAACTGAAGAAGTCCTTTGGATGAGGGACGAAACGTCTTCCAGTATCTTCAACCAAGTCCAGTTGCCCTTGACTTCAACCTTCGTTGGATAACTTGTTGGAAAAAATAATCCCCACATAGGATCAATAAAGTACAGAATATAGGACATGGTCCTTTTAGTCCTTTTTTGCAATTCACTTTTTCATCTCAAATCAGTTACTCACTTTTTTATCCCTTTAATTTTTCAGGAAGAGGTTAGAGAAATGCAGTCGATATTAAAGGTTTGCTGTCTGTTAGTTAACTTCTCAATCCCTGGCTCCTCCAGGCTGCATGTCGAAGTGTCCTTGGGCAAAATACTGAACCCCGAATTGCCCCTGGCGGCTGTTCTGCCAGTGTATGAATGTGTGTGAATGTTAGTTTTTGTTTGAGCACTTGGGCTCAGTGAATGAATGTGTGGAAGTGATGAATGCAGATGTAGTGTAAAAGCGCTTTGAGTGTTCAAAAAGACTAGAAAGGCGCTATACAAATACGGAGCATTTACATTTGACTGTAAGGACTAATGTTAATAGATTCATTGAGGGTAAGACGGACCCGCCGGAAATAAATCAGTAACAAAATCATAAATCGAAGGCCTGGAGAGTGGAAAGCACGGGATGGGACATGAGGTTTAATGAGATCAGAGAGATTAAAAATGTGCAAGCCCATTTCCAATTTTATAAGTCATCAGAAGCACCTTAAAAGTATGATCTGACATGAATAGGGAACCAATGAGGGAAGCGAGGTTAAAATCAAGAACTACTGGACTTGGTTGAAGATACTCAAAGACGTTTCATCCCTCATCCAAGAAACTTCCTCACATCTGACTGACTGGTAGGGAAACTCAACTATTTAACCTCTGCGGGGTTGTTGTCAAGATAATTGATACCACTGGTTTGTTAGTGCTCCTGGATGTTGTAACGACGTCGTTATGGTCGTTGAAACCGCGTTGGGGCCAAGTTTGAATGACCATCAAATGGCATCCTCAACTGAGTCCAAAAGTGGATGTTTGTTTAGTTTCCTGGGAAGTGATGAAAGACAGCATTATAATGGTGCGTTCCATTTGACATGGGAAGTCAGGAGAACCGCACTTCCACGACTTTGTGATCCAAGATGGGTGTTGGTCGGGGTATCAACAGTTAGTGAAAGCTGTAGTGTGTGTGTGTGTGTGTGTGTGTGTGTGTGTGTGTGTGTGTGTGTATATATATATATATATATATGTGTTTATTAGAACTTCTGTGTACTTGTGACTCATTTACATAATTGCGTTCTTCCATTTTATAGAAGGATATTTAAAGAAATTTATCCATCATCCTCAACCGCTTATCATGCGAACAGGGTCGCAGTGGGGTCACGGGGTATAGAGATTTAATTGAATGTAATTTATTAGTGAATATAATGACGTAAATTAATATCATGGTAGACAAGCAGATGTCTGTAGCTATGAAATCCAAATACCTGCCAAAGACTGAGTTTCAAAAAGTGATATTTAAAATTACATAAGTCAATATTCCCCAAAAAATATAGCCATATAACAAAAATGATGATACTGTAAAAAGATAAAACATGATGTGTTTTTTGTAAAGGATATGCTTACTGTAGTGCCTTTTGTTGAGAAAATAATGGCTATTCATATTGCCATAGTAATTTAGATTAAAGATAAATAACTTCAAAGGAAACAGGTCATCGTCGTTACACTTTAATGTGGTTATCCTGGATTTCCTGATGTTTTCAAGAGTCGTTCTCCAATATTCACCTAACAATCATACCACATGAGAGGTATTCTAACATCTCCAACAAAGAAAAATGACCTCCAGCATAACTGAACCTTAAAAAAGCAGCAAAGTCTTGTGAGTCAGAGAGAGTTCAAAATGTTTTAACTAACATATAGATCAAAAAAACAATGAACAGAGTTAATTATCTTTATTTCTAATATATTGAACAGTAAATTTGAGCTAAATATTTATATAGGGCTGGAACTAACATGTGTTTTCATTGTTGATTTACCTGTCAGTTATTTCTATTTTTATTTCATCTATAAAATGCAGAAAATACAGAAGAGCTCAATGTCTTCAAACTGCTCGTTTAGTTCACTACAGTGACGGTATTCAGTGTATAACGACATAAAAATAGTTGTTTTAATGTTCTGTCTTTAATTCAAGCATTTCTGCACTGTAGGTTGGGTTTTCTGCTCCTTGATGTGCTTTTGAGAAGAGGGGGAAAAGTCTCATTGGGGAAATACTAGCCATTCATCTGCAGTGAACTTAAGAGAAAGAGGTTTGCGGAGAGAGTTCAGGAGTCTCCTAAAAGGCTAATTTGCATGGAAGACCCCATTTCCTAAGCTTCGATGTTAGAAATATGACCCAGTATCCTCATTAAAAAAAGACAAAGCTGTCAAAAAGTGTTGTGTTTGTATGCGTGTGTGTGTAAATCCAGCTAAATCCCTTGATCATCCTCTAGCCACTTGATGCCGTGTGTGTGTGTGCGCGCATCAGCGAGACTTGGAAAGAGAAAGGAACAGTTGTTAAATGATATGGTAACGATAAAGAGATTGTGGCAGTAAAGTGATTTCTCATTCAACTGTAAAGTAAAGCTTCAAAATATTTGAAGAGTTGCCAGAAACAAAACAAGCAAACTCTGTTCTCTTCCATGAAGGATGCAGGCAGCTCTTCTTCCAAGTAGTAAAGTGACGCATAATTCTTCCAGGGTATTGTCTCAATCCGCGAGAGCAATATTGCACAGTTTTATATACTGTCAGAGTTGGCTTCCTCGTACTTCTTTTTTTCTTCTCCTGGGAATGGAGAAATATACCTCAAGAAAATGGTCTCACCTGCATGGGCCCTTGTTTCATGGCCACAAACACTGAAGCGTAACACAAGAAAACAGGTTGCTTGACCTTGAAATTTCTTTTTTGGTGCTCTTGTAGGGCAGTCAGAGACCAGCAGAGAGAAACTATTGCACACGACAATCTTTATTAAGTCTGAGAGACAGTCTACGGTCATGCTCATCTTCCAGACTGCAGCTAGCGCAAAGCAGCTTTACTTTTCCAGCAGTTGGGGAAACAACAGACAGACTTTTCTTGGTCTTGAGAAGCTGTAGAATTTATTCAATGACACACTTTAACCGGCACCGTACATTAACTGCCAGAATTTCACTTTCAATGTCACTTTCGGACAAACACTTGTTACGCACCTAAGGAGTTACGCTGCTCTTGTGACCGCACCTGTCACGTAGATGTCCTTTGAAGAACGAGGAGATGAAGGTAGCCAAGAGTTGAGTGTTAACATGCTCACAAAGTGTGCGAGTGAAAATCATTAGTAGCACATTGACATAAATGATCGTGTGAAATTTTAGTAGTGGAGGTCATAATTGATGAATGAATATAGGGGAAACACTGACAAAACAATAAGCAGGCCAAGAATACTGTCGCAGAACCCAGAAGAGAATAGAGGTTGTTCTGTTCTGTTCAGATCTGTGAAACGTTTTCTGCTATTGAACTCAACTGGAACTGATGGAAATATTTGGATGTGACAACGTCTTCTTTCAGAAATTACCAACCAGAAACATCACTAAGACCCTTTTGAAATTATGGCGTCCTCTTTAAGTGAAGAATAAAGGGATTAACGGGGTTAATAATGGTTCACACAAGAACTGGTGTGTGTGTGTGTGTGTGTGTGAGAGAGAGAGAGAGGGTGTTGGTATTCTCATATATCAAGGAGGCAGATGGTGCTAAAGCAGGAGGTACAATACTGCCCAAAAGTCCTGAATGTGTGTGTGTGTGTGTGTGTGTGTGTGTGTGGAAACCCAGCAGGTCCCAGGAAACGGGAGCAAATTCCCAACAGATATGCTGGTTCAGACACCGTTATGCTCCACTAATACACACAACACATTGTCTCTCTGTCCATCTGTCTCTCTCTCTCTCCTGTATGTCTCTGATTCTCTGTCTCCCTGCCATCAGCGTAATACTGTCTTTCCATTCATTTCATTTTTAAGCACAGATATGTGTCTGAGAAACCTGGTGGAAAAGTTGCTGAAAATACATCAAGCTGTGTGAATGTTATGATTGACTTCACACACAAAGGGGAAAAAAGCAGTTTTACGAAAGAAAGGAAGAAGAATAGTGGTGTTTGTTGTGTTTGAACTATTTAAACTGAAAATGCAGTTAATGTTGTCTGCATTGTGACAATAAAATCATAGTGGAGAAGATCAAAAAAACATGCACTGTTTTTTATTTTGCTCCGCTACATTCTTATCATGAAGGGAAATGTGGAAAGCTCTGCTATCTTGTCTGTTGTTCTGGAGCAACAATGCTTTTGTTCAAGACTGTCAGTTTGGCCTTAAAGCTTTAAAGCTGTTCTACAGAGTTTTTTTTCCTAGCAGCCTCAGTCATCACTGTCAACAGCCTAAATGTAGATGCCTTGATCACATGTTAACGCTTGCAAAGCAAAAATCAGTTCGATAATGCTAACAACTTACTGAGAATCTTTAATCTGCAAGATTAAAATGAGTTTGTTTAACAAAAAAGCTGTGTTATGCCCAACAGTAAGGCTCTTCCTCCTGCAGGGAGGCTCTTTCGTTAAATATACGATGATTTAAGCTTGTCCATTAGGTGCAAAATTGTATATTTGTATAAAATTTGTATATAACAAAATGTTGTGGTGTTCTATAATGATCTAAATCCTGTTTCAGAGGCTTTTTTTCTACCCTGAAAAGAGTATTCCTGTCCTGAAAATGATCAGTCATGGGAAGTAAGCCGTAAACTACATTAGAAAATAAACTAGGTATCAGTCATTTTAATTAAATATGTTGTCAGCCTTCAAACATTAGCCCTTAAGAGTGAGACAGAATTTACAAACTTTGCATACCAATGTATCAACCAGAGAACATTTTGCATCTGCAGCTAGAAATTAAACAGTGGCTGAAGTGTGGGTTGGTGATAAGTACAAAAAAAAACCCAACAACAGTATTTCTTGTCTTGTGGAAGAGCACAAGGCCGTGGCGAGGACATGATAACACCTGAAAGAGCGTCTTTGTCTGAAACTGACAGCAGAGAAGACACACACACACACACACACACACACACACACACACACACACACACACACACACACACACACGACTAGTTGCAAACTAAAATACATACATACAGGAGGGAAGAGATGGGAGGCTTAACATTGACCTGCAGAATCTACAGACCAAAGTATGCTATTTAGTCAAAATGCTTTGCTTGAAATGTGTGCAGATATACTACAGCTACTTGTATATAGTGGACCTAATAAAAATACTACTTTTTAAATCGCTGACCTGGGGTGGTGGTGACGCAATTGATAAGACACATGCCTTTGGTGTGTGAGACCTGGGTTCAATCCCCACTGAGACCCAATCAACAAGTGGGCCCCTTTGCAAGACACTTAACCCCTCGTTGCTCCAGAGGCGTGCAACCTCTGACATACAGGTGAAACTCGAAAAATTAGCATATCGTGCAAAAGTTCATTTATTTCAGTAATTCAACTTAAAAGGTGAAACTAATATATTATATAGACTC
>NW_025740562.1:0-4201 GCF_021292245.1 Micropterus dolomieu
ACACACTATACCTACAGTATATACTCTCATACACACAATATCTACAGTATATACTCACACACACTATACCTACAGTATATACTCTCACACACTATACCTACAGTATATACTGTCACACACAATATCTACAGTATATACTATCACACACACTATACCTACAGTATATACTGTCACACACACTATACCTACAGTATATACTCTCATACACACAATATCTACAGTATATACTGTCACACACACTATACCTACAGTATATACTCACACACACTATACCTACAGTATATACTGTCACACACTATACCTACAGTATATACTCACACACACTATACCTACAGTATATACTCTCACACACTATACCTACAGTATATACTGCCATACACACTATACCTACAGTATATACTCTCATACACACAATATCTACAGTATATACTCACACACACTATACCTACAGTATATACTCTCACACACTATACCTACAGTATATACTGCCATACACACTATACCTACAGTATATACTCTCACACACACTATACCTACAGTATATACTCTCACACACTATACCTACAGTATATACTGTCACACACACTATACCTACAGTATATACTGTCACACACACTATACCTACAGTATATACTGTCACACACACTATACCTACAGTATATACTGTCACACACACTATACCTACAGTATATACTCTCACACACACTATACCTACAGTATATACTGTCACACACACTATACCTACAGTATATACTCTCACACACACTATACCTACAGTATATACTGTCACACACACTATACCTACAGTATATACTCTCACACACTATACCTACAGTATATACTGTCACACACACTATACCTACAGTATATACTCTCACACACATTATACCTACAATATATGTTTGTATATATTATGTAGAAAAACAGTAACTTGTTTCATTCTGTCTATATCGGTCTCGCCCTGAAACGAGGACTTCTAACATTTTTGTCATCTCACTCATGTGTTCACCTCTGGTTTCTATGGCGACGGGTTCAGAGAACTCGCCAGCGGCTGCTTTGTTTCTCGCTCGAACACGAACAACGACGAACCGAGAGTCAAATTTCAGCCCTGAAACAGAAGCACAGGAAGACCACGTCACAGTTTAAATAGTCTCCTTGACCCCTCACCTGAGATCTGACCCCTCACCTGACACCTGACCCCTCACCTGAGATGGTGATTTTTGTCTCTCTGATATCGGGGATTTTTTCCCAGCATGTTTCTCCTGCGGCTCTCAGTGAGCTGTCGTGATTTGTTTTTCGGTATTCGAGTTCGTAACATTCAATTCGTCCGCTGACACCGTCACCATCAGCCTCACAAGCTGGTCGCCAGGCAACCGTGATGGAGTTGTCACGGATGACATAACTGGAGACGTCGATCTCTGGCGCTCTGGGAACTGTGGGAACAGGTCAGATACTGTGAACGAGACGAATCTGGAGCTTTCAACAGTTTCACACTGTCTTCATCTCCAGTGGACTTTGCTCAGTTGTCATGGAAACTGAAGATGTCTGTAATAATAATTTTTTTCCGACCATGGCGTGTGTTTGGCGGTGCTGCATAGCAGACCCAGTCACTGCAAAACTTGATTCTTCTTACCAAGAAAAAGAGGTACTTTCCTGCTCTAACTAATAAATCCCCTCATAAACTGACCAAAGAGAGACAATTTAAAAAAGGTGTTCCTCACCTGGCAGGAACTGAAGTCGTTGAAGCCCCGCCCTCTCTGCGTTGAAGTCAACTGTAAATTGCGACATGTTTTCCGATACCGCCAGACGAGTCGTCAGCCGGAAAGCTGGAGCCATAGTTACCCTGGCAACAACAAGTGGCGGGGTTTCAGCGAGGGAGGGTTAGTACTGTTAAGGGGCGTGGCTTAAAGGAAAATAATTTCAGAACTGTGATTCATTTGTAAGTCTGAACTTTGACTTGTTAGTTTGAAAGTGTCTGAGAAGACGTGAGGGTAGAAGAGACAGAAAAAAACAGAATCAATATTAAAAAACTAAAACTGACTGTTAAAATAAAAATAAAAACAAACAAATACAATTGAAAAAATTAAAATGTGACTAGAACTGAACAGTGACAGTAAACAGGATGAAACACAAAAGCCGTGTCCTAACTGAATGCAAGCGTCGGGTACCATCGGTCCATTACATGATGTCAACAGAGCCCGGACCTGTTTCTGTCAGACAGAGAGGTAACCACTCAAGGAAAAGAATGGTGAGTAAAGTTATGTGCCATCTTTCTACCTTTCTACAATTTCAATATTTTGATGTTTTTTGTGTCCTTCACTGGAACTGGAACTGGAACCCGCAACAAGTGGTTCTATTATGAAAGCAGTTTCTAGCTTTTTACTATGGCTGCTGCATGGCTGTGTATAGCTGTGTATAGCTGTGTATAGCTGCTACATGGCTGCTGCATGGCTGCTGCATGGCTGTGTATAGCTGTGTATAGCTGCTACATGGCTGCTGCATGGCTGTGTATAGCTGTGTATAGCTGCTACATGGCTGCTGCATGGCTGCTGCATGGCTGTGTATAACTGTGTATAGCTGCTACATGGCTGCTGCATGGCTGTGTATAGCTGTGTATAGCTGCTACATGGCTGCTGCATGGCTGCTGCATGGCTGTGTACAGCTGCTACATGGCTGCTGCATGGCTGTGTATAGCTGTGTATAGCTGCTACATGGCTGCTGCATGGCTGCTGGATGGATGCTGCATGGCTGTGTATAGCTGCTACATGGCTGCTGCATGGCTGTGTATAGCTGCTGCATGGCTGCTGCATGGCTGTGTATAGCTGCTGCATGGCTGCTGCATGGCTGCTGGATGGCTGCTGCATGGCTGTGTATAGCTGCTGCATGGCTGCTGCATGGCTGCTGGATGGCTGCTGCATGGCTGTGTATAGCTGCTGCATGGCTGCTGCATGGCTGCTACATGGCTGCTGCATGGCTGTGTATAGCTGCTACATGGCTGCTGCATGGCTGTGTATAGCTGCTACATGGCTGCTGCATGGCTGCTGCATGGCTGTGTACAGCTGCTACATGGCTGCTGCATGGCTGTGTATAGCTGTGTATAGCTGCTGCATGGCTGTGTATAGCTGCTGCATGGCTGTGTATAGCTGTGTATAGCTGCTACATGGCTGCTGCATGGCTGCTGGATGGCTGCTGCATGGCTGCTGCATGGCTGCTGGATGGCTGCTGCATGGCTGTGTATAGCTGCTACATGGCTGCTGCATGGCTTTGTATAGCTGCTGCATGGCTGCTGCATGGCTGCTGAATGGCTGCTGCATGGCTGTGTATAGCTGCTGCATGGCTGCTGCATGGCTGCTACATGGCTGCTGCATGGCTGTGTATAGCTGCTACATGGCTGCTGCATGGCTGTGTATAGCTGCTACATGGCTGCTGGATGGCTGCTGCATGGCTGTGTATAGCTGCTACATGGCTGCTGCATGGCTGCTGCATGGCTGCTACATGGCTGCTGCATGGCTGTGTATAGTTGCTACATGGCTGCTACATGGCTGTGTATAGCTGCTACAAGGCTGCTACATGGCTGCTGCATGGCTGTGTATAGCTGCTACATGGCTGCTGCATGGCTGTGTATAGTTGCTACATGGCTGCTACATGGCTGTGTATAGCTGCTACAAGGCTGCTACATGGCTGTGTATAGCTGCTGCATGGCTGTGGATAGCTGCTACATGGCTGCTACATGGCTGCTGCATGGCTGTAGATAGCTGCTACATGGCTGCTGCATGGCTGTGTATAGCTGCTACAAGGCTGCTGCATGGCTGTGTATAGCTGCTGCATGGCTGTGGATAGCTGCTACATGGCTGCTGCATGGCTGTGTATAGCTGCTACATGGCTGCTGCATGGCTGTGTATAGTTGCTACATGGCTGCTACATGGCTGTGTATAGCTGCTACATGGCTGCTGCATGGCTGTGGATAGCGGCTACATGGCTGCTGCATGGCTGTGGATAGCTGCTACATGGCTGCTGCATGGCTGTGGATAGCTGCTACATGGCTGCTGCATGGCTGTGGATAGCTGCTACAAGGCTGCTGCATGGCTGTGTATAGCTGCTACATAGCTGCTACATGGCTGCTGCATGGCTGTGTATAGCTGCTACATGGCTGCTACATGGCTGCTGCATGGCTGTGGATAGCTGCTACATGGCTGCTGCA
>NW_025740563.1:0-3218 GCF_021292245.1 Micropterus dolomieu
TTTGGCTTGTACTGAAGCCACATCCATAAAGCCAGTCAGTAGGGAATCTTTCTCTTTGAGTTCCTCTGAAAGTCGTCGGATGTCTTCCATAAGGTCAGCAATCTTCTTGTTCGCTTTCTTAAGGAGTGAGCAGTCCTCAAGGGGCAGAGTTATCTCGGCTTGCATAGTCACCGGAGCTTTGTTGCGATCAGTAGCGTTGATCGCGTTTTTACGGTCATCTATCTTAAAATCCATGTCGGATGACTAAAATCCTTAACCCACGTAAAACTTAAATAAAGTTAAGTTAAATAAAAGAATATAAAAAATGTAACGAAAAAAGTGGATTAAAAGTGGATAAGAGTCCGGTTCAAGACGGAGCTTCCGACAGGTGGCTACAGACGCCAACGCATGCGCAGAGTGCAGATTACGTCAGCAATTACGTCAGAGATCTTGTGACAAGATGATGCAAGCGTGGGACAAAGGCACATAAAGAACCATAGAGAATCATAGGCATTACTTAATAGACTTGAGATAAAACTTTAAAAACAGTTAAATGCTGTTAAATGCTGTGGTCAGCAGTATCATTGATTACATGGCGACACGATGGCCGGAGCTGATCACATGCTCTGTAGACAATGCTTGTGATTTCACCAGACACTTTCAGAAGTGTCAGAGAAGCATTTCTCTGCTCTGCCTCGCTTAAAATACGCAGTTCAGCTGCTCTGTGATTTCAAGGTAAGAGCGCCTCAGATTGTTCTCAGAAATGGTCTGGGAGGAAGTCACATTTACTTAAGATTACAGGGAGGCATTACAGAGGACAGGAGGCGTAATACAGTATATTAACCTGTGATACATGTCTGAGAGATCTTCAAAAAGTTAAAGCCATTTTGGTACAAAAACCCTTTTTGTTTCCTTGGACAGTGCTTCATTGCTGAGCTGCAGAGGAAGAAAAACAAAACAGATTCACTTGCTGACTGTGGTTTCTTTACACCTGCAAGTGCACTGAATACTACATCATTACTGAAATGCCAAAACAAAAGTGCTGTGCTGACATTAACCAGAACATTAGGGGAATATGAAGATACTGAGACATATCATCCACAGTGCAGACCTGTCCACTCCTCCTTTAATGTTTGCCACACCATGAGAGGAAGAGGTTGACATTTAGGGAACATTTTTTTCTTAACTTAGTTTAGCACAAAAACTGGAAACAGGAAGAAACAGCTAACCAGTCTTTCTCCAAAGCAGAGCTTGAAGCGGGCCAGAACACACCGGTATGCAGTACCTACACCTCAGCATTTCACTCTTTGGTGTACCGGGACATTTTCTTACTTACCGGGGCTCCTCCAGAGCTGTGGGAACTCTCCTCTGCCCTCTGCATCAGGTTCTCTGGGCGCTACGTGATGCTCCCATTCTCCACTGCCTGCTAAAGTCTGTCAGCGGAGAGAGATGAGGGATGAGAGAAGCTTGGGTGCCTTTCAAGCAGCCGTGTGCTGAATGTAGATCATCAATGTCACTTTTTGTGAACCGACCAATCACAGCCTAGATTGGGCGGGACAAATATTGACAGATAGGTGTCATTTACACTGAGGACGCTGGGGTCAGAATCAGAATAGGTGTGTTTGACTTCATGCGGCGCTGCGCAGCACTGACTCAACGTGATGCACGCTGGCCTTAAATTAAGGTATGCTGGTTAGAAATTGTTTCACGTGACATTTAAACCTCGCGGTTGCTTTTCTCTGGCTGCACAAAGTTGGAATCACACAATTGCCTGGTCTCGCGGTATTTTTGATCTCACTGATCTCAGCTCACAGCAAGCGGATGCAGGTAGAATCACCTATTTCTTTCCACTTCAAGCACTGCTCCAAAGGTAACACAATCTGCCTACCAGCACCTCTAAAGCTCACTAATTAACATGTAACCGTCAAATCGTGGCTTATGGTGGGTTAAGTACCTGACCGAGAATTATGTATAGACAAGAGAGCGGCATCAATTGTATCGTCTAATTCTCTACAAGAAAGCAAATGACCGTATTTCCCTAAATGTCATTCTTTTCCGTTAATAAGCAGACTCCATCACAGTGTGTCATCAGGAATTGCAAAGAGTCAGTTCACACAAATCAGGAAATTGTTTAATTCTAAAGGGATCTGGCCATGTAGAAAGTTTTATTTATTTATTATTGTGGTTTTATGATATAAGCTGAACAGAATTTAGTTAATGATGCTCACAGAATTTAAACAAATCTACTTTCTACTGAAGACAGTTTCTATTGTGGAATATACAGAGTGAATTTTTTTAATGTTCTAACATGCTGTAGTTCCCCGCTTTGCTCACCTCATCCAAGTACCACAGTACAGCTGCTGTTAGATATTTTGGCTTTGTTACGGGGCGGCTGTGGCTCAGGAGGTAGAGCGGGTTGGCTGTTAATCGGAAGGTCGGCGGTTCGATCCCTGGCTCCCTGGTTGCGTGTCGAAGTGTCCTTGGGCAAGATACTGAACCCCGATTTGCCCCTGGCGGCTATTCCGCCAGTGTATGAATGAGTGTGAATGTTAGTTTCTGTTTGAGCACTTAGGCTCAGTGTATGAATGTGTGTGACTGGTGGATGTAGTGTAAAAGCGCTTTGAGTGGTCGAAAAGACTAGAAAGGCGCTATACAAGTACGGAGCATTTACATTTACCCATACACACGTTTTCTTTCTTACCATCCTTTTAAACACACTTTCATATTGAGGACACTATGTGTGGCTCATGACATGTGTCTTCCATTCTTCTGGAAAGTATGCAGCTAAATTGCAGTTTCCATTTTGGTGGTTCCATTGTGGTTTACCTGCGTGTTGCCATTTAATGTCAAAGAGCTGATGAGTTGAAGATTTGATGTCAAAACAGGTCATGATGAAGGTTTTGTTATTGCTTGTGAACCAGCCAATCCTGTTCTGCAGGGTGAGGACGATGAACCAATCAGACCTGACAGATGTGGCCGAAAGTAGGCCAAGTGGTGAATCTGTTAAGTCTGCCGCAGTCTTAGTAGGTCAGAACTGTTGTGGAGAAGAAGCAGGATCAGAGAAGCAGCCAAGAAGATGGTGTCCTTTGTGAATGTTTTCCTGCTCTGGTCTTTGTGTGAGTAACGAAGAATCCACTTGTGGAATCTTTTCATGTCATCTTCACACTCAAACATGGTGATTATATCCTGTCTGTATATTTCAGGTGTGGCACAGCATAGTGACATCTCTCAGCCGGTTC
>NW_025740564.1:0-3356 GCF_021292245.1 Micropterus dolomieu
CCTCTCCTGTGGAACCAGGTTCCAGTTTGGGTTCAGGAGGCAGACACCATCTCCACATTTAAGAGTAGGCTTAAGACTTTCCTCTTTGATAAAGCTTATAGTTAGGGCTGGCTCAGGTGAGTCCTGAACCATCCCTTAGTTATGCTGCTATAGGCCTAGACTGCCGGGGGATTTCCCATGATGCACTGAGCTCCTCTCTCCTCTACTTCCTCTCCCTCTGTATGCAACCTCATCCCATTATTGCATGTTACTAACACAACTTCTCCCCTTTCTGGTAGTCTTGTGCTTTCTCGTCCCTCTCCTCTCTCCTCCTATCACTTCCTGCAGGTGTTTCTGGCTCTGGAGCTGTGGAGTCTGGATCTGTGGCTGCGAGTCACCTGCTGCCCCCGTGTTCCTGCTCGACACCCTCTCTCTTTGTCTCCCTCTGAGTGGATGCGTGAGTGCAGAGTGGAGCCTACGGAGCATGAGAGTTTCTGTGTTTTTGGTGTGTTAGTTTTATGTTGTGTAGTTGGTGGTTGTTGTTGTTTGGTGGTGTGTGTTCGGGTAGAGGGGTTGTCAGCCGGGCATCATGAACGTGGGGGAAAAAAGTGAAGCTGTGGTGGTGGGAAATGTGTTGCTGTATAACCTGGTTCTGCCAGGAGGGCTAGCCTGGAAGACAGGAGGGTTAAAGTATTTGGGTGTGTTTCTGGGTGAGGAGCGGGTGATGTCAAAGAACTGGGATAACATGCTGGAAAAGGTTGAAGGGCGATTAAAGAAGTGGAAGTGGCTCTTACCGAGAATGTCCTACAGAGGGAGGACGCTTATCATTAATAATCTGGTGTCTTGTGCGGATCCCCCTTCTGATTTACTTTCTAAGATCCAGTCTGTTTTGGTTAACTAATTTTGGGATAAGTTGCATTGGATTCCCCAGTCCGTTTTTGTTTCTACCCAAAGACCAGGGAGGACAAGGACTTGTTCACTTGGCCAGCAGGGGCGCTGCTTTCCGGCTGCAGTTCATCCAGAGACTGCTGTTTGGCCCAAAAGACCTGGTCTGGAGACCTCTGGCACATTGGGTCCTGCAGAACTTCCATTACTGTGGATTAAAACTGTTCCAGATGGATGTAAGGAAGCTGAGTTTCCAGTCTTTGCCTCCCTTTTATCGTGGAGTGTTCAGTGTGGAAGCTGTTGATCAAGGAGAGACGGGTGCTCGGTGACTCCTTACACTGGCTGCTGGACTGATTAAACATCAATCGGACGATTCCTTTCCTGGATTATGTGCCAGTCCCAATCTGGAGAACAATGATGGGATTTTTTTAGATGTACCACGCTCCATTTTAAACTTGGATGAGGCAAAAGGGAACGCCTTTTATAGACTGATGGTGGTGTGTTTAAACAAGGGAAAACTCCACGGTCAAGTGGGTTTGGCGGTCGGTGTCCGACCTGCGTGGAGGAGTCTGTACAAACCTCCTGGCGAAGAGAGTGGCTGACATGCAGTGTAGAGTGCTGCACGGGATCGTGGTGGTCAACGCGTTTGTCTGTCATCAGTCCCGGTGCGAGCGACGTCTGTCCTTTTTGTCCTGTTAAAGAAACTGTTTTTCATTGTTTTTGTGAATGTGTGCGCCTGCTGCCGTTGTTTTTGTTAGTGGGGAAACTTTTCAGTAAATTCGGGGAGGTTTTCTCCACACAAGTGTTTGTCCTGGGGTTCAACTACTGTAAGGCTGCTAAACATGAAGACTTGTTTGTTTCTATTTTTTTAAATTATGTATTAAGCTTTTTTTCTGTAAATAACGTGTTGATTTAATGGAATAAAGTTCCTCTTCAAAATCAATCTCTTGCCGTCTCCCTTGCTCTCTCAATTCAATTTCAATTAGCTTTATTGGCATGAATTTAACATTGCCAAAGCATCATATATACATAACATAAGAACAATCAGCCCCATACATTTCATTAAACAAGTAGTTAAAGCGTAAGTGTGTGTGTGTGTGTGTGTGTGTGTGTGTGTGTGTGTGTGTATATATGTATATATGTATATGTGTATGTGTATATATATATAAAATAATAAAAACAAAACCGTAAGCGTGTGAGAGAGAGATCTATAATATTTTTAAATAAAAAATAAATTGGTAAGTGTTAAAAAAAATATATATATATAAAAAAAATTAAGAAATAAATGAGATCTCTCTCGCTCACTCTCGTTCTCTCTTGCTCGCTCTCTCTCTCCCTCCTTCACCCCCTACCGGTCGAGGCAGATGGCCGCCCACCCTGAGTCATGGTTCTGCTCGAGGTTTCTGCCTCTTAAAGGAAGTTTTTCCTTGCCTCTGTCGCCTAGTGCTGCTCTTGGTGGGAACTGTTGGGCTTCTGTAAATATCATCACAGAGTACGGTCTAGACCTGCTCTTTTATGAAAAGCGCTGTGAGATAACTGTTGTGATTTGGCGCTATATAAATAAAATTTAATCAATCTTTGTCCAAATGACAACTTTTACACTCATAATTGCCTACAGTGTGTACGGCAAAGTCCAGTTAACTTATGTGTCTTAACTTACGTATTAAACGTAATATAACTTGTAACATGAACGTTGACTTTTGGTTTCACATGAACATCAATCTCTTGTGTTTAAGTCATTTGTTTGTTTTACCCATCCATCCATCTATCCACCCCAAACACCTGCTTATGTGGACTTTGTTGCTATAGTCTTTCACCTGAGAGTTTTTATATATGAAATTTGATTGATTGGATTATACTCACAGGAAGTATAAAACCTGTTACATGCGTCTATTAAAAGTAAAGTAACACAAAAATGTCAGGGAAATTACTTTACTTAGATTTAAGTACTGCAGTTGTACATTTGAAATACCTTCCTACCTTTCTGATAGGAAGCCTTCTTGAGGTGGTATAAAACATTTCTTCTTATATTCTGATTTGAGTTGTGGACAACTATGACCACATGAATTAAAAAATTAAACATTTCAACACAAGTCTTGTTCATTAGACTACATGCTGTACAGTATTTGTGGACAGGATTTATTATGCATTTCTTCTTCTTCGTTGCATGATTTAGAATAATAAGGTGAGAAATGGGTCTGTTCTGAGTTCATCCTGTACTGCAGCAGCTAATAAAGTCCATTTAATCCCCAAAACGCTTTTCTTTTAGGCAGGCTGGAGCAGAAAACAACTCACCTTTCTCAAGTTGTACAGTAATGTCACATGTGTATGAAGGTGGATCAAACAAGCTAATCTTAAATGTCAAAGTAGAGAGGAGCCTAGTAGGCCTATTTATTTTCATTCATTACACAATATGAATAAGCTATGCAGACAGTTGTAAAGAAAGAACATCTTTTTCTTCTGTTCTCTACTTGTTATAGTTACACAGTATT
>NW_025740565.1:0-2752 GCF_021292245.1 Micropterus dolomieu
ACAGCTAATAAGCTACGATAGCATCCTCCATTTTGGCACAATAATTTGCTAGCTAGCTGCTCCAATGAAGGAATCTCCATGTGCCCGGGTCCCGAAACAAAACTAGCCGTTGAGTAACATGTTGAAAAACTGGAAGATGAAGAACAGAAAGATGAACGGAAACTGGAATCACACTGAAAATTAAGTTTAACTGAAACATTAAAGTTGAACCTGCTGAATGAACAAAGAGCTGATCAATGATTAAAAACAATCTTAAATTGGGGGAGGGGGGCGTTAAACTGTGTGTGTGTTTGTGTGTTTGCTATAGTCACTAACTTATTATGTGTACATACTGTAAGTCCTATTTATACCTATTTAATCCCGGCTGTGCCTTCACTCTTGCAGCTAGGTGGCGCTGTCTGTCTGTCTGTCCTGGCAGCAGCCTTATTGATCACGTGTCCCAGTTCAACATGGGAAGATAAATTCATTGTAATAATTGGCTCTTATTGAACCATTGAGGGAAAACAACCAGCAACTTACACAAACCCTCATGTACAAATATAAAAGTCTGAGTATCACTGGATATACGCTACAAACAGCTAGCATAACATTACTCTACATTGACAAAAACAATCTCAATTTTCTTGCTCACTCACTTACTTGATTAGGTTGGTTTGTCAACTGCTGTTTCAAATGTTACTGACATAATGTTACAACTGTGTAAGATCGTTGAACAAAAACAGCTATCATAGCAAAACAGCTAGCATAACACTGGATATACACAGAGCTAGCATAACGTTGGATATGCTAACTGTGTGAAAGTAGCTGTTTGTAGTAAGTGTTAACTGTCACACAGGCTGAATCTGAAAACTTCCCTGCACTCACTCACAGACTTCGATATGTCATGATGTAAAAGAAAGTTAAAGGTTGTTTTTTGTTCAACTAAGACAAAAGCAGTTGGACCACATACGACGTGAGGATCCTCGGCTGATGGTTTGATCTACATACATCGTCAGTAGTAAAGGGAAGGTTTTACTGGACATATCCACCGTTCTCTATCTCTACGTAAACCAGCACATATTTTGCAAATAACTACCAGTATGAAGAAACTTTTCAGACTAAAGCTCAAGGTCTAAAGTCGTGTCTTAGAGTGCAGTTTCTCTCTGGCTGCTTCACAACCACAAGGACTGAGTCTGCAGAGGTGGAAGGTTTAGATTCAGCCTGGAGATGATTAGTTGTGTCTGCGTGGCAACAGTTTGTTGTTTTAGCTGTTGGTATGTTTTCTCGGTGAAACCGTCACAGTATGGAAGACGTGTCAGAGTTTTACTTAGTTTTCATGTGCAACTCTGCTGTCAACCACAGAGTGGGGCAGTATACTTCCTGGTCTCCTGACAGGACACGTCCTGATTTTTTTTTTTAACAGGACCCTTCCACTTCCTGGATTCCTGACTGGATACTTACTGGACTATCTTGACAAGGCACTTCTGCATCCTGGACTTCTAACAGGATACTTCCTGGACACTTCCAGGTCTCCTGACAGGACACTTCCAATTCCTGACTGGACCCTCTTGACAGGACACTTCCACTTCCCGGTATCCTGACAGGACACTGTCGAGTCCTCTGACCAGGACACTTTCTGGTCTCCTGACAGGACACTATCAAGTTCTGGTCTCCTGACAGGACACTGTCGAGTCCTGGACTCCTGCCAGAACACCTTCTGGTCTCCTGACAGGACACTATCAAGTTCTGGTCTCCTGACAGGACACTGTCGAGTCCTGGACTCCTGCCAGAACACCTTCTGGTCTCCTGACAGGACACTTTCTGGTCTCCTGACAGGACACTGTCGAGTCCTGGACTCCTGCCAGAACACCTTCTGGTCTCCTGACAGGACACTTTCTGGTCTCCTGACAGGACACTGTCGAGTTCTGGTCTCCTGACTGGACCCTCTTGACAGGATACTGCCTGGTCTGGCAGGACACTTCCACTTCCCGGTATCCTGACAGGACACTGTCGAGTCCTCTGACCAGGACACTTTCTGGTCTCCTGACAGGACACTGTCAAGTTCTGGTCTCCTGACAGGACACTGTCGAGTCCTCTGACCAGGACACTTCCACTTTCTGGTCTCCTGACAGGACACTGTCGAGTCCTGGACTCCTGCCAGAACACCTTCTGGTCTCCTGCCAGAACACGTTCTGGTCTCCTGACAGGACACTTTCTGGTCTCCTGACAGGACACTGTCGAGTCCTGGACTCGTGACAGGACACTTTCTGGACTCCTGACAGGACACGTTCTGGTCTCCTGATAGGACACTTTCTGGTCTCCTGACAGGACACTGTCGAGTCCTGGTCTCCTGACAGGACACTTTCTGGTCTCCTGACAGGACACTTTCTGGTCTCCTGACAGGACACTTTCTGGTCTCCTGACAGGACACTGTCGAGTCCTGGACTCGTGACAGGACACTTTCTGGTCTCCTGACAGGACATGTTCTGGTCTCCTGACAGGACACTGTCGAGTCCTGGACTCGTGACAGGACACTTTCTGGTCTCCTGACAGGACACTGTCGAGTCCTGGACTCGTGCTGTATCTTTTTCAGTGTAAATGGACTCTGAAGCTAAACCCATCAGGCAATACGTGAACAGACTCTGTCGCTCGGCGGTCGGGTCTGCTGCTGAACTGAAACTGAAAATTGACAGGTTTTGTTAAAATGAGACGTTTGTTGAATGATCTTCCTGCTGACGACTGATTGCAGCTTCTGTACTTTTCTCCTTCTTCT
>NW_025740566.1:0-2103 GCF_021292245.1 Micropterus dolomieu
CTCTCCTCTCTCTCCTCTGTTCTGCCTGTTCTCTCCTCTGTGCTGCCTGTTCTCTCCTCTGTGCTGCCTGTTCTCTCCTCTCTCTTCTATGTGCTGTCTGTTCTCTCCTCTGTGCTGCCTGTTCTCTCCTCTCTCTCCTCTGTGCTGCCTGTTCTCTCCTCTGTGCTGCCTGTTCTCTCCTCTGTGCTGCCTGTTCTCTCCTCTCTCTCCTCTGTTCTGCCTGTTCTCTCCTCTGTGCTGCCTGTTCTCTCCTCTCTCTCCTCTGTGCTGCCTGTTCTCTCCTCTGTGCTGCCTGATTCGATATGTGTCCACCCTCCTCCCTCCTTGTCCACTTTCCTCCTTTCCCCCTCTTCCCCTTGCCTCCTCACCTGGATATTTGCTGCTGATGAAAACAGCCGACAGGTTCCTGAAGGCTCGACCAATCCGCTCGTACTCTTTTGGCAGCGCTGCACACACATTAATACACACACATTAATAAATGCATACTTGTGTGTACAGCTGTGTGTATTTGTGTGTACAGCTGTGTGTATTTGTGTGTATAAATGTGTGTATTTGTGTGTACTAACGTCCGGTGCAGCGTTTCCAGTGTGTGTGTCCGACGTTCAGCAGCTCTCGGACTCCGTCCTCCATTGACTTGGTGAACCGACTGTAGTGCTCACACTTGTGTTCACTACGCACACACAGAAACACACAGACTCCAGCTGTCAGTGGTGATTTCCTCTAAAGACGGGGCTTTTTGGTAGTAAATAGAAAAGTTCTGAAATGAAATGTGAATCAGGAACAACTTGTTGACTGTAACTCGTGGTGACCCTGGTACTGATGGAACCAGGGTTTGACTCTGGGCACATCAGAACCAGTGTTATTCATGTTCAACTCTTATCCCAGCTTTCCAGAACTCAAAAGAGCTTTGGAAACCCACAGTGTCCCTCAGGGTTCTGTTCTTGGGCCCTTTGCTATTTACACTGTACATGAAGAAGTCCTTAAAGTATTCTTTTTACTTCTTCACTTTGTGGTTCCTCAGTGAAAAGATCCTGAAGTAGCCTCAAAGGTCTGGCTCGCCTGTCCCGACACCACACCTGCTACTAAAAGGATATTTTATTTCCTCTCTTAAAGTCAAATTAGAGGTAAATAAACTCTCAAACATTGATGGAGACAAACGAGACGAGCAGATCATCATTTTTATAGTCACTGATCCGGATTTCAGGGACGTTTAGTAACTTACACCTCAGCAGCGTCGAGCTCTGGGGCTTCAGGTTCAATCAGACTGAAGATCATCGGACCCACCGTCTCATCTTTCTCCGCCTTCCTCTTTCCCGCCTTCCAATCCTGAAATATCACAACACTGCTTTAGTCAATCAGGACGGAGCTTTCAAACCACCTAACACTCGATTGACCGAAACTTCTACTGCAGGGGGCGGGGCTACACCTGCCTTCTCGTCTCTGTAGCTGAGGAAGAGCTGAAAAACGTCACTCTGAGAGACGATGGGGTGACGACACATCCGAGTCATCCATGCCTGCAGCTGCTCCATCCTCATCTTGATGAAATCCTCCTCAAACCGGCCTGAAAGCACAGGTACAGACTCAAACACAGGGGTCATCATTATCCTGATGTCCTCCTCAAAACCGTCTGAAAGCAGGTGTGTCGGGGTCTTACAGGTGTTGCGGAATTGTACGAGTGTTTCAGGTCTTACAGGTGTTGCGGAATTGTACGAGTGTTTCAGGTCTTACAGGTGTTGCGGAATTGTACGAGTGTTTCAGGTCTTACAGGTGTTGCGGAATTGTACGAGTGTTTCAGGTCTTACAGGTGTTGCGGAATTGTACGAGTGTTTCAGGTCTTACAGGTGTTGCGGAATTGTACGAGTGTTTCGGGACCTTACAGGTGTTGCGGAATTGTACGAGTGTTTCGGGTCTTACAGGTGTTGCGGAATTGTACGAGTGTTTACAGGTGTTGCGGAATTGTACGAGTGTTTCGGGGTCTTACAGGTGTTGCGGAATTGTACGAGTGTTTCGGGGCCTTACAGGTGTTGCGGAATTGTACGAGTGTTTCGGGGCCTTACAGGTGTTGCGGAATTGTACGAGTGTTTCGGGGCCTTACAGGTGTTG
>NW_025740567.1:0-1666 GCF_021292245.1 Micropterus dolomieu
CACACCAGGCGACACGCACACCAGGCGACAAACACACCAGGCGACACGCACACCAGGCGACAAACACACCAGGCATCACACCAGGTGACACGCACACCAGGCGACAAACACACCAGGCGACACGCACACCAGGCGACACGCACACCAGGCGACAAACACACCAGGCGACACGCACACCAGGCGACACGCACACCAGGCGACACACCAGGCGACAAACACACCAGGCATCACACCAGGCGACAAGCACACCAGGCAGCACACCAGGCGACACGCACACCAGGCGACACGCACACCAGGCGACAAACACACCAGGCGACAAACACACCAGGCATCACCCCAGGCAACAAACACTCCGGGCGACAAACACACCAGGCATCACCCCAGGCAACACACCATGTAACACACCAGGCGACAAACACACCAGGCATCACCCCTGGCAACAAACACACCGGGCGACACGCACACCAGGCGACAAACACACCAGGCATCACCCCAGGCAACAAAGACACCAGGCAACAAACACACCAGGCAACAAACACACCAGGCATCACCCCAGGCAACACGCCATATAACACACCAGGCGACACGCACACCAGGCGACAAACACACCAGGCGACACACCAGGCGACAAACACACCAGGCATCACACCAGGCGACAAGCACACCAGGCATCACACCAGGCGACAAGCACACCAGGCAGCACACCAGGCGACAAGCACACCAGGCATCACACCAGGCGACACGCACACCAGGCGACACGCACACCAGGCGACACGCACACCAGGCATCACCCCAGGCAACAAACACACCAGGCATCACCCCAGGCAACAAACACACCAGGCAACAAACACACCAGGCATCACCCCAGGCAACAAACACACCAGGCATCACCCCAGGCAACAAACACACCAGGCAACACGCACACCAGGCGACAAACACACCAGGCATCACCCCAGGCAACAAACACACCAGGCAACAAAGACACCAGGCAACAAACACACCAGGCATCACCCCAGGCAACACGCCATATAACACACCAGGCGACACGCACACCAGGCGACACGCACACCAGGCATCACCCCAGGCAACAAACACACCAGGCATCACCCCAGGCAACAAACACACCAGGCAACAAACACACCAGGCATCACCCCAGGCAACAAACACACCAGGCATCACCCCAGGCAACAAATACACCGGGCGACACGCACACCAGGCGACAAACACACCAGGCATCACCCCAGGCAACAAAGACACCAGGCAACAAAGACACCAGGCAACAAACACACCAGGCATCACCCCAGGCAACACGCCATATAACACACCAGGCGACACGCACACCAGGCGACACGCACACCAGGCATCACCCCAGGCAACAAACACACCAGGCATCACCCCAGGCAACAAACACACCAGGCAACAAACACACCAGGCATCACCCCAGGCAACAAACACACCAGGCATCACCCCAGGCAACAAATACACCGGGCGACACGCACACCAGGCGACAAACACACCAGGCATCACCCCAGGCAACAAAGACACCAGGCAACAAAGACACCAGGCAACAAACACACCAGGCATCACCCCAGGCAACACGCCATATAACACACCAGGCGACACGCACACCAGGCGACACGCACACCAGGCATCACCCCAGGCAACA
>NW_025740568.1:0-2361 GCF_021292245.1 Micropterus dolomieu
CTCCCCCCCCCCCCCCTCTCTCTCTCTCTCCCTCTTCCCGCTTCTCCCGCGCTGTTGGCCCCGCCCCCTTCTGCCCCTGCAGCTGTTTGCGGCCCTTCTCGTTCGTTCAGCGCGGCGCCTGTTTCCACAGAGAGGAGTGATGCAGATTGATTCATATGCTGACAGATTACCGGCTTCAGATCAGTGTTGCCACTGCTGGTTACTGTCTCTGCCAACTACCACACAGTCACACTGACTAACAATGACAGTCCATACTGATATTTTACATGTTAGCCATTTATCCTTTATTATGGCTAAAGTTAGCAGCTAATGCTACTGATATTTTACATGTTAGCTGAATGTTACTCTTAGTTATGATTGTTAGCAGCTAATGATACTGATATTTTACATGTTAGCTGAATGTTGGTCTTTATTATGTCTCAAGTTAGCAGCTAATGATACTGATATTTACATGTTTGCTTAATGTTGGTCTTTTGTCTCAAGATAGCAGCTAATGATAGTGATATTTTACATGTTAGCTTAATGTTGGTCTTTATTATGTCTCAAGTTAGCAGCTAATAATACTGATCTTTTTATATGTTAGCTATTTATCTTTTATTATGACTAATGTTAGCAGCTAATGATACTGATTTTTACATGTTAGCTGAATATTTTTCTTTATTATGATTGTTAGCAGCTAATGTTACTGATATTCTACATGTTAGCTGAATGTTGGTCTTTATTATGGCTAAAGTTAGCAGCTAATGATACTGATCTTTTTATATGTTAGCTATTTATCTTTTATTATGACTAATGTTAGCAGCTAATGATACTGATATTTTACATGTTATCTTAATGTTGGTCTTATGTCTCAAGTTAGCAGCTAATGATACTGATATTTTACATGTTAGCTGAATGTTGGTCTTTATTATGGCTAAAGTTAGCAGCTAATAATACTGATCTTTTTATATGTTAGCTATTTATCTTTTATTATGACTAATGTTAGCAGCTAATGATACTGATATTTTACATGTTATCTTAATGTTGGTCTTATGTCTCAAGTTAGCAGCTAATGATACTGATATTTTACATGTTAGCTGAATGTTGGTCTTTATTATGGCTAAAGTTAGCAGCTAATAATACTGATCTTTTTATATGTTAGCTATTTATCTTTTATTATGACTAATGTTAGCAGCTAATGATACTGATATTTTACATGTTATCTTAATGTTGGTCTTATGTCTCAAGTTAGCAGCTAATGATACTGATATTTTACATGTTAGCTGAATGTTGGTCTTTATTATGGCTAAAGTTAGCAGCTAATAATACTGATCTTTTTATATGTTAGCTATTTATCTTTTATTATGACTAATGTTAGCAGCTAATGATACTGATATTTTACATGTTATCTTAATGTTGGTCTTATGTCTCAAGTTAGCAGCTAATGATACTGATATTTTACATGTTAGCTGAATGTTGGTCTTTATTATGGCTAAAGTTAGCAGCTAATAATACTGATCTTTTTATATGTTAGCTATTTATCTTTTATTATGACTAATGTTAGCAGCTAATGATACTGATATTTTACATGTTATCTTAATGTTGGTCTTATGTCTCAAGTTAGCAGCTAATGATACTGATATTTTACATGTTAGCTGAATGTTGGTCTTTATTATGGCTAAAGTTAGCAGCTAATAATACTGATCTTTTTATATGTTAGCTATTTATCTTTTATTATGACTAATGTTAGCAGCTAATGATACTGATATTTTACATGTTATCTTAATGTTGGTCTTATGTCTCAAGTTAGCAGCTAATGATACTGATATTTTACATGTTAGCTGAATGTTGGTCTTTATTATGGCTAAAGTTAGCAGCTAATAATACTGATCTTTTTATATGTTAGCTATTTATCTTTTATTATGACTAATGTTAGCAGCTAATGATACTGATATTTTACATGTTATCTTAATGTTGGTCTTATGTCTCAAGTTAGCAGCTAATGATACTGAGATTTTACATGTTAGCTGAATGTTGGTCTTTATTATGTCTCAAGTTAGCAGCTAATAATACTGATCTTTTTATATGTTAGCTATTTATCTTTTATTATGTCTCAAGTTAGCAGCTAATGATACTGATATTTACATGTTAGCTTAATGTTGGTCTTATGTCTCAAGTTAGCAGCTAATGATACTGAGATTTTACATGTTAGCTCAATGTTGGTCTTTATTATGACTACTCTTGGCAGCTAATGATACTGATATTTACATGTTCGCTGGATGTTACTCTTTATTATGATTGTTAGCAGTCAATGATACTGATATTCTACATGTTAGCGGAATGTTGGTCTTTATTATGTCTCAAGTTAGCAGCTAATGATAC
>NW_025740569.1:0-2063 GCF_021292245.1 Micropterus dolomieu
TGTTATTGTGTGTGTGTGTGTTACTGTATGTGTGTGTGTGTGTTACTGTGTGTGTGTTACTGTGTGTGTGTGTGTGTGTGTGTGTGTGTGTGTGTGTTACTGTGTGTGACTGTGTGTGTGTCTCAGTTGGATCTCTGCAGCCAATCAGTGTTTTATTTTGTTGTCTCAGAGGAGGAAGTGACATCAGCGCTGCCTTATCACCAGAAAACAGCGACGGAAAGAGACAACGCAGCTCGACCTGTTTCCATCAGTCTGCCAGCTTCGACTGGAAACAGACAAAATTATCTCTCTTTACAGACTGACTGTCTGTCTCTCTGTCTCTCCCAGTCAGACAGAAACATGTCTGCTATCAAAACTGTGATGAAAGTTAACTTAATTTCTTCAGTTTAAAATCTCAGTTCCAGTCAGATCTGGATGTTTGGGACACAGAGGTGGTCTTAGCCATGTTTCTCCAGAGGGTCCCGACTGACCTGCAAGAACTGAATAATTCACTTCATTCATTTAAAATAAACTAGTCATTATTACTTACAGAGAGATAGAGAGCGTGCGAGCATGGACAGAAGTGTCGACGTGATGTAAATCTGTCTCTGATCATAATGCCTGATGTTCCTCTGCAGCTCTGTGGTTTATCAGTGAAGCAGACTGGAGTCTGTTAACAGAAGAATGCTGTATCATCTATAAAGTGTCTGCATCCTCACAGCTCTGCATTAGTAGAAACTCTGATGAACTGGTCATGGGTCACATGTCTCTCTCGTCCAGCTGCTGTCTCTCCCTCTTCGCCTCATTCAGTCCTCGTGCATAACTGCCTGCTGTTGACTGTGTTGCTGCTGTGGCTGCTTTACATACAGGATGTTGGTGTTTAGGTTTTCTGTCGCTGAGGTGTAAAATGTGCTAAAGGTTGACAAGCTCAGACACAGGAAGAAGGGATGTGGGCCCAAATGCAGAGCTGACTCAGGTGAATCCTGGTAACTTACAGAAAACTGAGGGTGGGCAGACCAGGAAATGAACGGAAATCCAAAGAGCATGAAAAAGAAAAAGTCAATCTAAGCAAGACCATAATCCACAATAATACACTGGTGACACACTAGTGAAACACTGCCGAATCACTTTTGACACACTGGTGAAACACTGGTCACACACTGGTGAAACACTGTCGAATCACTTTTGAAACACTGGTGAAACACTGGTGAAACACTGGTGAAACACTGGTCCCACACTGGTCACACACTGGTCACACACTACTGAAACACTGTCAAATCACTTTTGAAACACTGGTAGAAAACTGGTTGAAACATTTGTCACAGACTGGTGACACAGGTAAAATCATCACGCTGGCGAAACACTGGTGACACACTGGATAACACTGGTCACACAGTGGTGAAACAGATGTAGACACACTTGTCACACAGTGGTAAAACATGTGGAAACATTGGTCACACAGTGGTAAAACATGTGGAAACACTGGTCACACAGTAGTGAAACAGATGTAGAAACACTTGTCACACAGTGGTGAAACAGGTAAAAACAAAGGTAGAAGCACTGGTCACACACAGGTGAAAAAAAGGTAAAAACAGATGTAGAAACAGGTAAAAACAAAGGTAGAAACACTGGTCACACAGTGGTGAAACAGATGTAGCAACACTGGTCACACAGTGGTGAAACATGTGGAAACACTGGTCAAACAGTGGTGAAACAGATGTAGAAACACTGGTCACACAGTGGTGAAACATGTGGAAACACTGGTCAAACAGTGGTGAAACAGATGTAGAAACACTGGTCACACATTGGTGAAGCAGATGTAGAAACACTGGTCACACAGTACTGAAACAGATGTAGAAACACTTGTCACACAGTGGTGAAACATGTAGAAACACTGGTCACACAGTGGTGAAGCAGATGTAGAAACACTGGTCACACAGTGGTGAAACATGTGGAAACACTGGTCACACAGTGGTGAAACATGTAGAAACACTGGTCACACAGTGGTGAAACATGTAGAAACACTGGTCACACAGTGGTGAAACATGTAGAAACACTGGTCACACAGTGGTGAAACATGTAGA
>NW_025740570.1:0-1369 GCF_021292245.1 Micropterus dolomieu
TACTTGTGCAGGCAGGACATGTCCATGTGCAGGCAGGACATTTACTAGTGCAGGCAGGACATTTACTTGTGCAGGCAGGACATGTCCATGTGCAGGCAGGACATGTCCATGTGCAGGGTGGACATTTACTTGTGCAGGCAGGACATGTCCTTGTGCAGGCAGGACATTTACTTGTGCAGGCAGGACATGTCCATGTGCAGGCAGGACATGTCCATGTGCAGGCAGGACGTGTCCATGTGCAGGCAGGACATTTACTTGTGCAGGCAGGGCATGTCCATGTGCAGACAGGACATTTACTTGAGCAGGCAGGATGTGTCCATGTGCAGATAGGACATTTACTTGTGCAGATAGGACATGTCCATGTGCAGGCAGGACATGTCCATGTGCAGGCAGGACATTTACTTGTGCAGGCAGGATATGTCCATGTGCAGGCAGGATATGTCCATGTGCAGGCAGGATATTTACTTGTGCAGGCAGGACATGTCCATGTGCAGACAGGACATTTACTTGTGCAGGCAAGACGTGTCCATGTGCAGACAGGACATTTACTTGTGAGGCAGGACATGTCCATGTGCAGACAGGACATTTACTTGTGCAGGCAGGACATGTCCATGTGCAGGCAGGACATGTCCATGTGCAGGCAGGACATTTACTTGTGCAGGCAAGACATGTCCATGTGCAGGCAGGAAATTTACTTGTGCAGGCAGGACGTGTCCATGTGCAGGCAGGACATTTACTTGTGCAGGCAGGACATTTACTTGTGAGGCAGGATGTGTCCATGTGCAGGCAGGACATTTACTTGTGCAGGCAGGACGTGTCCATGTACAGGCAGGACATTTACTTGTGAGGCAGGACATGTCCATGTGCAGGCAGGACATTTACTTGTGCAGGCAGGACGTGTCCATGTGCAGGCAGGACATGTCCATGTGCAGGCAGGACATTTACTTGTGCAGGCAGGACATGTCCATGTGCAGACAGGACATTTACTTGTGCAGGCAGGATATGTCCATGTGCAGACAGGACATTTACTTGTGCAGGCAGGATATGTCCATGTGCAGGCAGGATATTTACTTGTGCAGGCAGGACATGTCCATGTGCAGACAGGACATTTACTTGTGCAGGCAAGACGTGTCCATGTGCAGACAGGACATTTACTTGTGAGGCAGGACATGTCCATGTGCAGACAGGACATTTACTTGTGCAGGCAGGACATGTCCATGTGCAGGCAGGACATGTCCATGTGCAGGCAGGACATTTACTTGTGCAGGCAAGACATGTCCATGTGCAGGCAGGAAATTTACTTGTGCAGGCAGGACGTGTCCATGTGCAGGCAGGACATTTACTTGTGCAGGCAGGACATTTACTTGTG
>NW_025740571.1:0-2496 GCF_021292245.1 Micropterus dolomieu
AGGGACCTCGCACGGTCGTGCTCGGGCCCTAAATATATATATATAATCCGAGCAAATTCAATAGGGACCTCGCACGGTCGTGCTCGGGCCCTAAATATATATATATATAATCCGAGCAAATTCAATAGGGACCTCGCACGGTCGTGCTCGGGCCCTAAATATATATATAATCTTAGCAAATTCAATAGGGACCTCGCACGGTCGTGCTCGGGCCCTAATAATCTTAGCAAATTCAATAGGGACCTCACACGGTCGTGCTCGGGCCCTAAATATATATATAATCTTAGCAAATTCAATGGGGACCTCGCACGGTCGTGCTCGGACCCTAAAAATAATAATCTTAGCAAATTCAATAGGGACCTCGCACGGTCGTGCTCGGACCCTAAAAATAATAATCTTAGCAAATTCAATAGGGACCTCGCACGGTCATGCTCGGGCCCTAATTAATTTACTTTATACAAACAACAATGGTTCTCAGTTTGTTGAGAATAAAACTGGAATTGAAAAAAGTATCGTTCAGGAACCGGTATCGAAGTCGAGATATCGTATCAATATCGAAAATCTTTGAACGATACCCAGCTCTACTAACAACAGTTGGCATGTAAACAAAACAAAAAAAGTTTTAAACTTTGACCTTAAGTGTGACACCACAAGTGACTCGATAGAAACTTCCATGCCCTGTTCATAGCCTACAATTCATAGTTTTTACGTGACGTCACACTCCAATGAAAACGCTCCCTTGGAGGGCAAAAAGACATTAATTTCCGTTGCCTGCCAACCAATATGCAAGTGATACACTTGAGGGACTGAGGGATTCCCCAGAAGGTAAAAGTAAACATTACCACAGTCGAGCGGCGGCAGGGACCTGCCGGTTTTTAACGGTATAAATGCAGCACTTGCAGTTTGTGTTCATATCACTTTTTCTTAAGTTGAATGGTGATCCAAATAAAATTTGACTGCTTTTGCGCCGTCTCTATGGGGGACTCGCGGTGTGAGCTGCTATGTTGGTCCGTTGTTTTGCCCTCCTGGTCACCACGCATGTCACATGACTGAAAACTATGAATAGCCAATGAGTGTCCGCACAGCCAGGAAGCACCAGTCCCCTGTTTTTCGTGTACACACTGACCAAGACACCGAGCCACCAATTGTGTAGAGGAAGACTGGCGCTTCACACACACACACATACAGTGGGTACGGAAAGTATTCAGACCCCTTTAAATTTTTCACTCTTTGTTTCATTGCAGCCATTTTCCAAAAATCAAAAAAGTTCATTTTATTTCTCAGTAATGTACACTCAGCACCCCATCTTGACTGAAAAAAAACAGAAATGTAGAAATTTTTGCAAATTTATTAAAAAAGAAAAACTGAAATATCACATGGTCATAAGTATTCAGACCCCCGAGTATGTTTAGGCCATGTCATTTGGGCCTACTTTGCAGAAAAAAAAAATATATATATAATCCGAGCAAATTCAATAGGGACCTCGCACGGTCGTGCTCGGGCCCTAAATATATATATAATCCGAGCAAATTCAATAGGGACCTCACACGGTCGTGCTCGGGCCCTAATAATCCGAGCAAATTCAATAGGGACCTCGCACGGTCATGCTCGGGCCCTAAATATATATATAATCTTAGCAAATTCAATAGGGACCTCGCACGGTCGTGCTCGGGCCCTAAATATATATATAATCTTAGCCGGGAGAAATGTGACCCGTGAGGGGACAATAAAATAAAAGTCTCCCGTGAGCTCACCGGAGCTAACCTCTGTGGCTCTTTGTTTACTTCTGTAGCCTACAACCGTGTGCTGCGTGTGACTTCATGTTATTGTTCTGCGCATGCTGGACACCATCAGGCCGCAGACAGTACACACTGGAGTCTGATATGGGCCACATTTAAGCAATAATGAACTGTCAAAGAAAATCCGGGAAAAATCCGGAATTCAGCATTAGGGCCTGCAGTATATATACAGTGGGGGAAAAAAGTATTTGACCCCTTGCTGATTTTGCAGGTTTGCCCACTTACAAAGAATGCAACAATCTACAATTTTAATCATATGTACATTCTAACAGTGAAAGACAGAATCCCAAAGAAAATTCCAGAAAATCACATCATATGAATTTATAAAAATTGATGACCATCTGATGAGGAAAAACAAGTATATGACCCCCTACCAAACAGCAAGTATTCTGGCTCCTACAAGCCAGTTAGTCTTTCTTTAAGACACAGCCCCAATCCCAACCAATTATCTACATCAAATACACCTGCCTCACCTCGTTACCTGTATAACAGACACCTGTCAACACCCAAACAACCAGCATCCAACATCACCACCATGGGCAAGACCAAAGAGCTTTCTACGGACATCAGGGACAAGATTGTTGATCTGCACAAGGCTGGGATGGGCTACAAGAGAATCGGAAAGCAACTTGGAGAGAAAAGATCAACTGTCGGTGCAGTTATCAGGAAATGGAAGAAGCACCACACCACCGCCAAC
>NW_025740573.1:0-1643 GCF_021292245.1 Micropterus dolomieu
AGGAGGAGGTGTGATGAGGAGGTGGCAGTGATACTGTACAGAGAGGAGGAGGAGGTGTGATGAGGAGGAGGCAGTGAGACTGTACAGAGAGGAGGAGGAGGTGTGATGAGGAGGTGGCAGTGATACTGTACAGAGAGGAGGAGGAGGTGTGATGAGGAGGTGGCAGTGATACTGTACAGAGAGGAGGAGGAGGAGGTGTGATGAGGAGGAGGCAGTGAGACTGTACAGAGAGGAGGAGGAGGTATGATGAGGAGGAGGCAGTGATACTGTACAGAGAGGAGGAGGTGTGAGGAGGAGGAGGCAGTGAGACTGTACAGAGAGGAGGAGGAGGTGTGATGAGGAGGAGGCAGTGAGACTGTACAGAGAGGAGGAGGAGGAGGTGTGATGAGGAGGAGGCAGTGAGACTGTACAGAGAGGAGGAGGTGTGATTAGGTGTAATGAGGAGGTGGCAGTGATACTGTACAGAGAGGAGGAGGTGTGATCAGGAGGAGGCAGTGAGACTGTACAGAGAGGAGGAGGTGTGATTAGGTGTAATGAGGAGGTGGCAGTGATACTGTACAGAGAGGAGGAGGTGTGATGAGGAGGTGGCAGTGAGACTGTACAGAGAGGAGGAGGAGGTGTGATGAGGAGGTGGCAGTGATACTGTACAGAGAGGAGGAGGTGTGATTAGGTGTAATGAGGAGGTGGCAGTGATACTGTACAGAGAGGAGGAGGAGGTGTGATGAGGAGGTGACAGTGATACTATACAGAGAGGAGGAGGTGTGATTAGGTGTAATGAGGAGGAGGCAGTGAGACTGTACAGAGAGGAGGAGGAGGTATGATGAGGAGGTGGCAGTGATACTGTACAGAGAGGAGGAGGAGGTGTGAGGAGGAGGCAGGGATCTGACCGTTAACATGAAGCTCTGTGATTGGCTGTGTGTCAGTGAAACGCACCTTCTTGTTGGAGAAATGTAAAATAAAAAGATTATTAACAATAAAAAGTAAGTCAGTGACCTCAGACTGCGTTTAGCGGCTCAGGACCAACAGACTGGACCTGCAGGTCACCTTCAGCACCCGACCTAATAATATTAAACTCCCGTATATGTTATCCCATAAGATTACGCTCTCATCAGGGAATGAAAAGGGATTAACCTGCTTAGCTCACAACGAAGGGGCTACGGGCCCTTTATTGTGGTGGAGGAGGTGGTTTATCAACTCATCGGATTAACAGATTATAATCCTGATTAGATTTACGGTACTTTCATATCTCTGTCCATGCGGCCGGACTTACAGAACACTTCAGCTGTAGGGTTTCTGTAAACCTTCGTTTCGAAGCATCTTTCAGATTCTAAATTCAAATCTGTTCTGCTTTTGGTCTTTGCACATCTCTTCAGTCTGTGTTTCTGCACAGTCACAGATTAAGATTAGGCTGCACTAATATTAATTTGTAGAATTAGATTCAAGTGGCGACTTTGTAAGATTGTTTTTACGACGTACGATATTGGATTTTTACAGATATTTTCCAGCTCATATATGCGCTTATTGTTTCCATCTAATTACAGAGAGCCTGGATTCTGTCCTGCAGTGGAGCTAACAGATTATTATGTCTACTCTTATCGTGACGGCCCACTGGCAGATGCAGACACAAAATACAATGCTTTGCA
>NW_025740574.1:0-2535 GCF_021292245.1 Micropterus dolomieu
GCGAGCTTCTCTGCTGGGACCTTCTGTAATGTTGGATGGAAAACATGGAGCAGCGTGAGGAGACTGTGCCGCTCATCTTTGATCAAGTTCAGCTCCCTGAACGAGAGCAGAACCAGCAGACCGACATCTTGGTTTTCCGAGCCCTCTGCCCAGTCCAGAGTGAACTTCTGCACCGAGAAGGCTTTTCCAACGCCAGCGACGCCGTTGGTCAGAACCACTCTGATGGCTCTCTGTTGGCCAGGTAAGGCTTTAAAGATGTCCTGGCACCTGATTGGAGCGTCATGGAGGGTCTCCTTCTTGGAAGCTGTCTCAAGCTGCCTCACCTCATGCTGGGTATTAACCTCTTCACTCTGTCCCTCTGTGATGTAGAGCTCAGTGTAGATCCTGTTGAGGAGGGTTCCACTTCCTGTTTCATCACTTCCTTCAGTCACACGTTCACATCTCCTCCTCAGACTGATCTTATGTTCATCTAAAACCTCCTGCAGACCACCTCTCACTAAAGAAGAGAAGAAAGTTGAGACAAAGAAGTTGTTAAAGTTCCTGATTGGTTCACTTTTTGGGGTCATTTTATAATCAGTAGCTTGTTTTTACTTTTTTGGACAATGCAGATTTATTTCATCTATATTTCAGTTGCATTGCATGTTTTCATTGTGCAAATAAATGGTGGGACAAAATCAGCCATTTCAAAAATCCAGCATAAATGATACTACAGGTGGGTTCAAGTATTTAACCAATACTCAGGTTGCCAACAACCTCATATCTATTGTTGACATAATTGTCAACTACGGTTGAAGTGGGGAAAAAGCTGCTGGTACTCCTCATTCAGATGTTTGAATGTGTGTCAGCCGGTACCAGAGCTAACGTTCACTATAATTTCAGATAAGAGTATACTATATAGCTTACCACTTATATAATATTAATTCCAGTTGGACAAAACAGGAGATTCATTTTTATAATTTTAATTCATTAAATTCTTCAGTAAGAGTCTCTAATGCTGTTTAATGCTAAGTACTAACTCCTCAATAATAACTTGTGCAATACAACTGGAGCCCGACCAATTTATCAGCGGCCGATATGAGCTAATGGCATTTAATCTGCATCGGCCGTTTATAACGACAGAGATATGACGATTAAAAAAGAAACATTTACTCATTTGGCAGACGTTTTTATCCAAAGCGACTTACATTTGAGGAACAACATACGAGCATCAAATACAGATCTACAACTGACAATACATACTAGTAAGAGCAGCAATAAATACTAGTAAGAGCTCACAGTACACATCACATCAATGGGGTAGATACCTAGGGAAGGAGTTAACAAAAAGTGCAATCAAAACAAGATAATTGAACGGGGACAGAAGAAGAAGAGCACAGGAAGTGCATGTTAGAGGTTAGGAGTTAGAGGTGTTATCAGAGGAAGTGTAACAGAGTCAGATCCTTCACTCACGTCATGGGTGTTGCATAGTTTGCCCACCAGAGGGCGACCAGCTGTAGCTCCCCTGTTAACTACACTGCCTCACCACAAAAACCACAGAAGAAAACAATCAGCTGACTGCAGTCTACCAGAGCAGGTTGAAACAGGCAGAGGGCTGTGTAAATAATTATAATAAAAACAGACCCAGTCACTTCTCTCCTGAAAACATTCATGACTTGCTAACCCTCCCGTTTTTCCCTGCCCTCTCCCGACTTCCTCCCGGCTCACAGCAGTTTAATAGTGTTGGAAGCTACGCTGCTCTGTGGAAAAAAAAACATTGAAATCACCCTTTATAGTATTTTCACAAAAGGAATAAAGGTTTCACAGATCTGAAGCTGTTTAAAAGAAACTTTAGCCTCTCTTGGACAATCTAGTTCAGATTTGAGAGCTCTGGGTATGGTGGTTTTGGATCTGGACCTGGTCTAATGTGGTCTACACATGGAGAAAAAGCTGTTCTTTCATTTTCATAAATAAAATAAAGTTTTTTCAAATCTAAAAAAGTGTTTCAGACAGCGTTAAGGCTTTGCCTGAAATGCCTAACAGCTTTCACAGCAGTAAGAGGTGCAAAAAATGGAGAATCAGTCGCTCATTAATGCAAGTTCACTTTCCCCTTAACTGCCGAATCAGAAGCTGTAGTTTCTGGTGTATTCTAAATATATCTGCCAGCCGCCTGTCTGCAGTTAGTCGGCGTGTCTGAAATGATTAAACCAGAGCAGACGGGATTAAACGTGAGCTGAAAAAGAATCTAACACGGCTTCCTGTAGCTCCTCTTTTTGTGACGTTGTAGATGTGAAACGCTGTAGTCTGAGCCGTAACGGCTCTGGTTGTAGTTATAACATTAGTTAAATGAAATCTCAAAGCTGCAGGTCCTCGTTGTAGAGAGTCATGTTGTATTAGATGCATTCAACAGCAGCTCACTGTATCATAGACGGCATGATTTATCCCGATGGTGGTTGAATGGTTTCTCGTAGCCTTGGTTAGTATTAAATAGTGCTGGTAAAGGGATGAACTAAATGTGAATGTGCTACATTGAAATTATGTCAGATTATGTGTAAAGTG
>NW_025740575.1:0-1708 GCF_021292245.1 Micropterus dolomieu
CTAGTGCTGCTCTTGGTGGGAACTGTTGGGCTTCTGTAAATATCATCATAGAGTACGGTCTAGACCTGCTCTTTTATGAAAAGCGCTGTGAGATAACTGTTGTTGTGATTTGGCGCTATATAAATAAAATCGAATTGAATTGAGTCTGGGAGGAGATCCCTCAGGAGACCATCCGCTACCTCATCAGGAGCATGCCCAAGCGTTGTAGGGAGGTCATACAGGCACGTGGAGGCCACACACACTACTGAGCCTCATTTTGACTTGTTTTAAGGACATTACATCAAAGTTGGATCGCCCTGTAGTGTGGTTTTCCACTTTGATTTTGAGTGTGACTCCGAATCCAGACCTCCATGGGTTGATAAATTTGAATTGTGACCAAACTGTGATTTTGTTGTCAGCACATTCAACTATGTAAAGAAAGGAGTATTTAATGAGATTATTTCATTTATTCAGATCTAGGATGTGTTATTTTAGTGTTCCCTTTATTTTTTGAGCAGTGTATATACATACATACACACACACACAGTGGGTATAGAAAAGAATCACCCCCTGTAAAATAATCACATTTTGTTGCTTTGCAGCCTGAAATGAAGACAGACACCATTTTTGTTTCATTCAGCTGTATTTACTCAGTGCACCTTATAACATCCAAGTGAAAGATATAACTCCAACATGTCAGAAAACAATAAATAAACAATAATAATAATAAATAGTCCCTGAGTTGGAAAAAGGATCATTCCCATTTATTACATTTCTACCATCTTAGCTCCTTTGGTGGGAAACACGCCTCACCACGTCCAAAACTTTACTGACTTTGTAAACAAAGTTCGAGGACTAAAACTGGACCCAGATGAAACCACAGTATCCTATGACGTGACTTCTTTGTTCACCTGCATCCCCACCATAGAGGCAGTAGAAACCGTTAGGAAACGGCTAACACAAGACAACACCCTGGAAAACAGAACTAGCCTCAGCCCTGACCAGATCTGTAAATTACTCGACCTCTGTCTAAACACCACCTACTTCCAGTACAACGGTGGATTCTACAGACAGAAGCATGGCTGTGCCATGGGCTCACTGGTATCCCCAATTGTGGCAAACATCTACATGGAAGAAGTGGAGAATAAAGCCCTCAACTCCTTCAGAGGAACAGCACCGAGCCACTGGTACAGATATGTGGACGACACCTGGGTCAAAATTAAAAGCCAGGAAGTGCAAGCCTTCACAGAACACATCAACTCTGTGGACAGTGATATCAAGTTCACACGAGAAGATGTTCACAACAACAGTTTGGCCTTCCTGGACTGCACTGTACACATTGAAGAGGACAGGAGCCTGCAGATTGGTGTTTACAGAAAACCCACACACACAGACCAATACCTACTCTTCGATTCACACCACCCACTGGAGCACAAGCTAGGGGTCATGAGAACACTGCACCACAGAGCGGAAAACATACCAACAAGCGCCCAAGCCAGAGAGAAGGAACAGAACCACCTGAAGGGGGCACTTACAGCCTGTGGATACCCTAAATGGACCTTTGTGAAAACAGCTGCAAGATCCAAGAAGAACAAAACTACAGGGGAGGAGGAAAAGAAGGTCAAACGCAACAACATTGTGATTCCATACGTGTCTGGAGTATCAGAGAAACTCAGGAGGATTTTCAACAAACATAACATCCCTGTGTTTTTTAAACCCAAGAACACAC
>NW_025740576.1:0-2181 GCF_021292245.1 Micropterus dolomieu
ATCATACTGTAGATCTCCACATTTATTATAGTTACACCTCTGTTAATAAGCTACCGTATCATACTGTAGATCTCCACATTTATTATAGTTACACCTCTGTTAATAAGCTACTGTATCATACTGTAGATCTCCACATTTATTATAGTTACACCTCTGTTAATAAGCTACTGTATCATACTGTAGATCTCCACATTTATTATAGTTACACCTCTGTTAATAAGCTACTGTATCATACTGTAGATCTCTGCATTTATTATAGTTACACCTCTGTTAATAAGCTACTGTATCATACTGTAGATCTCCGCATTTATTATAGTTACACCTCTGTTAATAAGCTACTGTATCATACTGTAGATCTCCACATTTATTATAGTTACACCTCTGTTAATAAGCTACTGTATCATACTGTAGATCTCCGCATTTATTATAGTTACACCTCTGTTAATAAGCTACTGTATCATACTGTAGATCTCCACATTTATTATAGTTACACCTCTGTTAATAAGCTACTGTATCATACTGTAGATCTCCACATTTATTATAGTTACACCTCTGTTAATAAGCTACTGTATCATACCGTAGATCTCTGCATTTATTATCGTTACACCTCTGTTAATAAGCTACTGTATCATACCGTAGATCTCTGCATTTATTATAGTTACACCTCTGTTAATAAGCTACTGTATCATACCGTAGATCTCTGCATTTATTATAGTTACACCTCTGTTAATAAGCTACTGTATCATACTGTAGATCTCCACATTTATTATCTTTACACCTCTGTTAATAAGCTACTGTATCATACTGTAGATCTCCACATTTATCAAAGACTTCACCCTCGTAGATCAATAAAGTATTCTGCTTGTGACAATGGATAGGGTTGTGGTTTAGATATAGGCCTTTAGTGTGAGAGACCTGGGTTCGATTCCCACTGTGATACATGTGTCCCTGAGCAAGACACTGGACCCTCTGACACAACAATTGTGGTTCCCTTTTGAGAAAAGCGTCGGCTAAATGAGTGATTAATTGTGAAACAACACACAGATGTGTTTTATTAAACTTTTGTTGCGATCCCCGTCTGCTGTCTCTGACAATCTGAAGGCGCTTGTGTGTTTGTTGTGTGGTGATTTCTCTGAAATCCTGTTGGTCATGTATTGATAAGGCGCCGGTCAGTCATTGTTTCAACGAAACCACTACCAACATGTGTCGACATCAAAAGTGACCAGTAGGTGTCACCGTGGAGACGAGTGTCGAAGTGTTTCCGAGCCTCGACACAATTCCGGCACAATTGCTTCAAAACAGACCGGGACAAATGAAAGAAGCTGAATCAGAGAGGAGGAACATCAGATGCAGATGCTTCGTGCAGCAGGGTCACTGAACGCTTTGGTGAGGATGAAAATGATGTGAATAAAATGTTGCGGCCTTTACAGTCACCAGATCTCAACCCAGTTTCTCACCTGAGCAAGATTCTGGAGCAACGTGTCAGACAGTGGTTCTCAACCTTTTTTGAAAAAGTATAGCAGTGAGTTATAAGTAAAGGAGGAATCTCCGGGGCCAGCAAAGGATCAGTAGGAGGTTTCTTTGGAATCAAGTCAGTCTTTATTATTAAACAAGTGAAGAATAAATTGAAATAATGACAGTAAAGCAGTAAAATGGTATAACGGTGAGTAAAAATTAAACAGCATTATAAATTACCTTCAACAGCATGCAGCAAAATAAGAGTGAGTTCCAAAATTAAACTTTGTAAAATCTTTGCTAAAGCTTTGTGTGAAAAACTTACCATCATTAAACAACTAAAGAATAAGATGAAATAATTACAGTAAAATAGTTGAACAGTGAGTTAAAATTAAACAGATTTTTTAATTACCTTCAAAATCTTTGCTAAAGCTTTGTGTGACAAACTTATCATCATTAAAGAACTAAAGAATAAATTGAAATAATTACAGTAAAATAGTATAACAGTGAGTTAAAATTAAACAGATTTTTTAATTACCTTCAAAATCTTTGCTAAAGCTTTGTGTGACAAACTTATCATCATTAAAGAACTAAAGAATAAATTGAAATAATTACATTAAAATAGTATAACAGTGAGTTAAAATTAAACAGATTTTTTAATTACCTTCAAAATCTTTGCTAAAGCTTTGTGTGACAAACTTATCATCATTAAAGAACTAAAGAATA
>NW_025740577.1:0-2583 GCF_021292245.1 Micropterus dolomieu
GTGTGTGTGTGTGTGTGTGTGTGTGTGTGTGTGTGTTACATCAGAGAGTCATTATGTAACACTGACATCTGCTGGGAACAGAGTGGGTGCTGGTGACGGGCTGCAGCTTCAGTGCTGCTGCCGTGGGTGTGCTCAGTGCCTGTTTGTTTACTTCAGTAATTACTTACATACTCAGTCCTGACAGAGGAGCCATCATTTGTGTGGCCATGTGTGACTAAATTCAAGCAAATTCAACCAATAAACACAGATAAATACAGCTCCAGCAGGATCAATTTAAAAGTCTGGTCAGTAAATTACATTATTAAGTATTTGCTGGTTCTGGAAAAACACGTAGGAATTTATGTTTAAGACGTGAAATATGATGTGAATTTATCAACAATGAAACCCTGCGATATTAGATGTAAAACTAATGTTTTCACACGTGATAAACATCTGAGACACGTTTCATTATGTGACAAATTTACATGAGCATTTTTGATATGTAGAATCTGCTACTTTTTCAGTTTCACTTGTTGTCGACATGATTTAGGGAACTGGATGGTAGTAATACTTTAGACTAAACTAGCAGCCCTAAAAACCAGGTAGGCATGAACGCATTGTAGACATTTTTATGTAATAGCATCAACAACTCAAAACACATCATTGACCAACAAAACTGCTTGACTGAAAAAACTCACTGTGCCTAGTATTCAAAGGTCCAGTGTGTAATATTTCTGAGAATCTATTGACATAAATGCAATATAGGGAGGGTGAGCTGTGAGTGAGCTGTTGGTTGCAATTTGCAACTCTCACCACTAGATGACACTAAAACTTACACACTGAAAGCTGCATTGATTAAATTGTTGGCAACTTGGATTCACTGACAACAACACAGTTTTTATCTATGGAAGCCCATAGAAAAAGATCCTGTAAGTCATTATTACTTCTTAATTAATTAAATAATTAATTGAGATGCTAAGTCATTATGTTGAGAAGCTAAGTGATTATGTTGAGATGCTAAGTGATTATGTTGAGATGCTAATGCTAAGTGATTATGTTGAAATGCTAAGTGATTATGTTGAGATGCTAAGGGATTATGTTGAGATGCTAAGGGAGTATGTTGAGATGCTAATGCTAAGTGATTATGTTGAGATGCTAAGTCATTATGCTAAGATGCTAAGTGATTATGTTGAGATGCTAAGTGATTATGTTGAGATGCTAATGCTAAGTGATTATGTTGAGATGCTAAGTGATTATGTTGAGATGCTAAGTCATTTTGTTGAGATGCTAGGTCATTATGTTGAGATGCTAAGTCATTATGTTGAGATGCTAAGTCATTATGCTAGTTCATTAAGTTGATATGCTAAGTCAATATGTTGAGATGCTAAGTCATTAAGTTGAGATGCTAAGTCATTATGTTGGGATGCTAAGTCATTATGTTGAGATGCTAAGTCAATATGTTGGGATGCTAAGTCAATATGTTGGGATGCTAAGTCATTGTGTTGAGATGCTAAGTCATTATGTTGAGATGCTAATGCTAAGTCATTATGTTGAGATGTTAAGTCATTAAGTTGAGATTCTAAGTCATTATGTTGAGATGCTAAGTCATTATGTTGAGATGCTAATGCTAAGTCATTATGCTGAGATGCTAAGTCATTATGTTGAGATGCTAAGTCATTATTTTGAGATGCTAAGATATTATGTTAAGATGCTAAGTCATTAAGTTGAGATGCTAATGCTAAGGGATTATGTTGAGATGCTAATGCTAAGTGATTATGTTGAGATGCTAAGGGAGTATGTTGAGATGCTAATGCTAAGTGATTATGCTGAGATGCTAAGTGATTATGTTGAGATGCTAATGCTAAGTCATTATGTTGAGATGCTAAGTCATTATGTTGAGATGCTAAGTCAATATGTTGGGATGCTAAGTCATTATGTTGAGATGCTAAGTCATTATGTTGAGATGCTAATGCTAAGGGATTATGTTGAGATGCTAATGCTAAGTGATTATGTTGAGATGCTAAGGGAGTATGTTGAGATGCTAATGCTAAGTGATTATGCTGAGATGCTAAGGGAGTATGTTGAGATGCTAATGCTAAGTGATTATGCTGAGATGCTAAGGGAGTATGTTGAGATGCTAATGCTAAGTGATTATGCTGAGATGCTAAGTGATTATGTTGAGATGCTAATGCTAAGTGATTATGTTGAGATGCTAAGTGATTATGTTGAGATGCTAAGTCATTTTGTTGAGATGCTAAGTCATTATGTTGAGATGCTAAGTCATTATGTTGAGATGCTAATGCTAAGTCATTATGCTGAGATGCTAAGTCATTATGTTGAGATGCTAAGTCATTATTTTGAGATGCTAAGATATTATGTTAAGATGCTAAGTCATTAAGTTGAGATGCTAAATCATTTTGTTGAGATGCTAATGCTAAGTCATTATGTTGAGATGCTAATGCTAAGTCATTATGCTGAGATGCTAAGTCATTATGTTGAGATGCTAATGCTAAGTCATTATGTTGAGATGCTAAGTCATTATTTTGAGATGCTAAGATATTATGTTAAGATGCTAAGTCATTAAGTTGAGATGCTAAATCATTT
>NW_025740578.1:0-1120 GCF_021292245.1 Micropterus dolomieu
CTTCATCGTGGCCTCTCTTTATCCTGCCTCTCTTCATCATGGCCTCTCTTCATCCTGGCCTCTCTTCATCATGGCCTCTCTTCATCCTGCCCCTCTTCATCCTAACTTCCCTTCATCCTGCCCTCTCTTCATCCTGGCCTCTCTTCATCGTGGCCTCTCTTTATCCTGCCTCTCTTCATCCTGATTTCCCTTCATCATGGCCTCTCTTCATCCTGACCTCCCTTCATCCTGCCTCTCTTCATCCTGACTTCCCTTCATCGTGGCCTCTCTTCATCCTGGCCTCCCTTCATCCTGGCCTCTCTTCATCCTGACCTCCGTTCATCACGGCCTCTCTTCATCCTGACCTCCGTTCATCGTTGCCTCTCTTCATTCTGACCTCCGTTCATCACGGCCTCTCTTTATCCTGACCTCCCTTCATCCTGGCCTCTCTTCATCCTGACCTCCTTTCATCCTGGCCTCCCTTTATCGTGGCCTCTCTTCATCCTGACTTCCCTTCATCATGGCCTCTCTTCATCCTGGCCTCCCTTCATCCTGGCCTCTCTTCATCCTGACCTCCGTTCATCACGGCTTCTCTTCATCCTGACTTCCCTTTATCGTGGCCTCTCTTCATCCTGACTTCCCTTCATCATGGCCTCTCTTCATCCTGGCCTCTCTTCATCCTGACTTCCCTTCATCATGGCCTCTCTTCATCACGGCCTCTCTTCATCCTGACCTCCGTTCATCACGGCCTCTCTTCATCCTGACCTCCGTTCATCGTTGCCTCTCTTCATCCTGACCTCCTTTCATCCTGGCCTCCCTTCATCCTGACTTCCCTTTATTGTGGCCTCTCTTCATCCTGACTTCCCTTCATCCTGGCCTCTCTTCATCCTGACTTCCCTTTATCGTGGCCTCTCTTCATCCTGACTTCCCTTCATCACGGCCTCTCTTCATCCTGACCTCCGTTCATCGTTGCCTCTCTTCATCCTGACCTCCGTTCATCGTGGCCTCTCTTCATCCTGACTTCCCTTTATCGTGGCCTCTCTTCATCCTGACTTCCCTTCATCATGGCCTCTCTTCATCCTGCCTCTCTTCATCCTGACCTCCGTTCATCACGGCCTCTCTTCATCCTGACCTCCGTTCA
>NW_025740579.1:0-2863 GCF_021292245.1 Micropterus dolomieu
GAAACCCCGCAAAGCAGCTGGGCCGGACTCTGTCTCCCCATCCACCCTGAAGCACTGTGCTGATCAGCTGTCTCCGGTGTTCACAGACATTTTTAACACCTCACTGGAGACATGCCATGTGCCAGCCTGCTTCAAAGCCTCCACTATCATCCCTGTCCCCAAGAAACCAAGGACCACTGGACTAAACGACTACAGACCCGTCGCCCTGACCTCTGTGGTTATGAAGTCCTTTGAGCGCCTTGTGTTGTCCCACCTAAAATCCATTACAGACCCACTCCTGGACCCCCTGCAGTTCGCCTACAGAGCCAACAGGTCTGTAGATGATGCAGTAAACATGGCCCTTCACTACATCCTCCAGCACCTGGACTGTCCTGGAACCTACGCCAGGATCCTGTTTGTGGATTTCAGCTCTGCTTTTAACACCATCATCCCGGCCCTGCTGCAGGACAACCTCTCTCAGCTGAGCTTGCCTGACTCCACCTGCAGGTGGATCATTGACTTCCTGATGGACAGGAAGCAGCACGTGAAGCTGGGAAAACATGTCTCTGATTCCTGGACCCATCAGCATCGGTTCCCCTCAAGGCTTTCCCCCCTTCTCTTCTCCCTGTATACCAACAGCTGCACCTCCAGTCAGCAGTCTGTCAAGCTCCTGAAGTTTGCGGATGACACCACCCTCATTGAACTCATCTCTGGGGGGGATGAGTCCACCTACAGGTGGGAGATCGACCATCTGGTCACCTGGTGCAGCCAGAACAGTCTCGAGCTCAACGCTCTGAAGACAGTGGAGATGGTCGTGGACTTCAGGAAGAGCCCAGCCCCACCCTCCCCCATCATCCTGTGTGACTCCTCAGTTGCCACTGTGGACTCCTTCCACTTCCTGGAGGCCCAGCAGAGGATGTACTTCCTGCAGCAGCCTGCCAAAGACAATGATGGTGCACTTCTACACCGCCATCATTGAGTCCATCCTCACCTCCTCCATCACCATCTGGTACGCTGCTGCCACTGCCAGGGACAAGGGCAGGCTGCAGCGCATCATTCACTCTGCAGAGAAGGTGATTGGCTGCAATCTTCCTTCTCTTCTGGACCTGTACGTCTCCAGGACTCTGAGGCGAGCAGGAAAGATTGCAGCTGACTCCTCCCACCCCGGACACAAACTGTTTCAGACTCTCCCTTCTGGCAGGAGGCTGCGGTCCATCAGGACCAAAACCTCTCGCCACAAAAACAGTTTCTTCCCGTCTGCAGCCTCATCAAGAAGGCCCGGGCGCCCCACTGACTCTCCCCCTTGCAAATAATACAAATGTCTCTGCACATGTAAATACTGTTTCATCTCGTGTCGGGCACAGACCTGGCACGTCGAACATATTTGTTGTTGATTGTTGATCTTTGTTGTATATCTTATATATATATATATATATATATGTTGTTTATATATTTATATGTACACAATATTCTCTTCCGTTACATTACTTCTGCACGGCACAGACCCAGAATAATGGACATGTACATATCTGCAACGTTGTTCTTCAATTCCATATTTATATATTTCCACATTTATTTATGTTACTGTATGTTTGTCTGCGTGTAGCACCTTATCACCACAGCAAATTCCTCGTATGTGTAAAACACTACTTGGCAATAAAGCTCCTTCTGACTGATTCTTCTGAAAAGGCTCTCCACAGTCCGCCGTACTCGGGGATTACCAAGACCTGACCTTTGACCTGCGTTCTTACTTAGGTGGTTGACTAGAAGATAATTACCTGACCTGTCTATGAAGATTCTCAGTCATCCAGGTCATAGTTCTCCAACGAAGGTTAAAATCAAGGGCAACTGGACTTGGTTGAAGATACTGGAAGACGTTTCATCCCTCATCCGAATGACTTCTTCAACTGAAGAAGTGACGGCCAATTACCCTAACCATCATAGGGTGTGTGCCTAAAACTAAGTTATTAATTATATGCATGTCGACCGGTTAGCCCTAAAGCTAAATTAGGACAGACGTGTTTCTATCATCACTGATCAGAATTCACTCATTTACAAACAATTTGTCCACAAGAGGGCGCACAAATATTTTATTAGGGCCCGAGCACGACCGTGCGAGGTCCCTATTGAATCTGTAAAGATTATTAGGGCCCGAGCACGACCGTGCGAGGTCCCTATTGAATTTGCTAAGATTATCATTAGGGCCCGAGCACGACCGTGCAAGGTCCCTATTGAATTTGCTAAGATTATTATTAGGGCCCGAGCACGACCGTGTGAGGTCCCTATTGAATTTGCTAAGATTATATATATTTTTTTAGGGCCCGAGCACGACCGTGTGAGGTCCCTATTGAATTTGCTAAGATTATATATATTTTTTTAGGGCCCGAGCACGACCGTGTGAGGTCCCTATTGAATTTGCTAAGATTATATATATTTTTTTAGGGCCCGAGCACGACCGTGTGAGGTCCCTATTGAATTTGCTAAGATTATTATTAGGGCCCAAGCACGACCGTGTGAGGTCCCTATTGAATTTGCTAAGATTATATATTTTTAGGGCCCGAGCACGACCGTGCGAGGTCCCTATTGAATTTGCTCGGATTATTATTTTTAGGGCCCGAGCACGACCGTGTGAGGTCCCTATTGAATTTGCTCGGATTATTATTTTTTTTTTAATTTATTTATTAGGGCCCGAGCACGACCGTGCGAGGTCCCTATTGAATTTGCTCAGATTACTTTTAGGGCCCGAGCACGACCGTGTGAGGTCCCTATTGAATTTGCTCGGATTATTAGGGCCCGAGCACGACCGTGCGAGGTCCCTATTGAATTTGCTCGGATTATATTTAGGGCCCGAGCACGACCGTGTGAGGTCCCTATTGAATTTGCT
>NW_025740580.1:0-2165 GCF_021292245.1 Micropterus dolomieu
CTTGTTCTTGTTCCTCCTCTTGCTCTTTCTCCTCCTCCTCTTGTTCCTCTTGTTTCTGCTCCTCTTGTTTCTCCTCCTCTTGTTCCTCTTGTTCCTCCTCCTCTTGTTCGTTTTGTTCCTCTTGTTCGTCTTCCTCCTCCTCTTCTTCCTCGTGTTCGTCTTCCTCCTCCTCCTCTTGTTCTTTCTCCTACTCCTCTTGTTCCTCCTCCTCTTGTTCCTTTTGTTCCTCTTTTCGTCTTCCTCCTCCTTGTTTCTCCTCTTCTTCCTCCTCCTCCTCTTGTTCCTCGTGTTCGTCTTCCTCCTCCTCCTCATTTCTCCTCTTTTTCCTCCTCCTCCTCTTTTTCCTTTTGTTCCTCAGCAGTGCTTCTCTGCAGCGACTCGACCCTGAAGGCCTGAACAGCTGAGCTGAACATGTTTCTCCTCTTCTTCCTCCTCCTTTTTCCTTTTGTTCCTCTTTTCATCTTCCTCCTTCTCCTTGTTCCTCTTGTTCCTCCTCCTCCTCTTGTTCCTTCTCCTTGTTCCTCTTGTTCTTCCTCTTGTTCCTCCTTCTCTTCTTGTTCCTCCTTGTTCCTCCTCCTCTTGTTCTTTCTCCTTCTCATGTTGTTCCTCCTCCTCTTGTTTTTCTTTTCATCTTCCTCCTTCTCTTTGTTCCTCTTGTTCCTTCTCGTTCCTCTTGTTCTTCCTCTTCTTGTTCCTCCTTCTCTTCTTGTTCCTCCTCCTCCTCTTGTTCTTTCTCCTTCTCCTCCTTGTTCCTCCTCCTCTTGTTCCTTTTGTTCCTGTTTTCGTCGTCCTCCTCCTCTTGTTCCTCGTGTTCGTCTTCCTCCTCCTTTTGTTCCTCTTTTCATCTTCCTTCTCCTCTTGTTGTTCCTCCTCCTCTTGTTCTTTCTCCTTCTCATCTTGTTCCTCCTCCTCTTGTTCCTTTTGTTCCTCTTGTTCGTTTTCCTCCTCCTCCATGTTTCTCCTTCTTCTTCCTCCTCCTCCTCTTGTTCCTTTTGTTCCTCTTGTTCGTCGTCCTCCACCTCTTGTTCCTCGTGTTCGTCTTCCTTCTCCTCTTGTTCCTCCTCCTCCTCATGTTCCTTTTGTTCCTCTTCCTCCTCCTCTTGTTCTTCTTCCTCCGCTTGTTCTTTCTCCTCCTCCTCTTGTTCCTTCTCGTTCCTCTTGTTCTTCCTCTTCTTCCTCCTCCTCTTCTTGTTTCTCCTCTTCTTCCTCCTCCTCCTCTTGTTCCTCGTGTTCGTCTTCCTCCTCCTCCTCCTTGTTTCTCCTCTTCTTCCTCCTCCTCCTCTTGTTCCTCGTGTTCGTCTTCCTCCTCCTTTTTTCTCCTCTTCTTCCTCCTTCTCCTTGTTTCTCCTCTTCTTCTTCTGTCTCCTCCTCCTTTTTCCTTTTGTTCCTCGTGTTCGTCTTCCTCCTCCTCTTGTTCCTCGTGTTCGTCTTCCTCCTCCTCCTCTTGTTCCTCCTCCTCCTCTTGTTCGTCCTTCTCCTTGTTTCTCCTCTTCTTCCTCCTCCTCCTCTTGTTCCTCTTTTCTCTTCCTCCTCCTCTTGTTCCTCTTTTCGTCTTCCTCCTCCTCTTGTTCCTCTTTTCGTCTTCCTCCTCCTCTTGTTCCTTTTGTTCGTCTTCTTCCTCCTCCTCTTGTTCTTTCTCCTCCTCCTCTTGTTCCTGTTCCTCCTCTTGTTCCTTTTGTTCCTCTTGTTCGTCTTTCTCCTCCTCCTTGTTTCTCCTCCTCCTTGTTTCTCCTCCTCCTCCATGTTTCTCCTCTTCGTCTTCCTCCTCCTCCTCTTGTTCCTCTTTGCGTCTTCCCCCTCCTCCTTGTTTCTCCTCTTCTTCCTCCTCCTCCTCTTGTTCCTCTTTGCGTCTTCCCCCTCCTCCTTGTTTCTCCTCTTCGTCTTCCTCCTCCTCCTCTTGTTCCTCTTTTCGTCTTCCCCCTCCTCCTTGTTTCTCCTCTTCTTCCTCCTCCTCCTCTTGTTCCTCTTTGTGTCTTCCTCCTCCTCCTTGTTTCTCCTCTTCTTCCTCCTCCTCCTCTTGTTCCTCTTTTCGTCTTCCCCCTCCTCCTTGTTTCTCCTCTTCGTCTTCCTCCTCCTCCTCTTGTTCCTCTTTGTGTCTTCCTCCTCCTCTTGTTCCTCTTTTCGTCTTCCCCCTCCTCTTGTTCCTCTTTTCGTCTTTCCCCCCC
>NW_025740581.1:0-2737 GCF_021292245.1 Micropterus dolomieu
CTGTTTACCGCTATTTCTGATGTTCTCATATGTTTCCAAGTCACTGTTGTCATTTTTTGGGTCATACACATCATACCACTCTGACCACTCACATCTATTCATTTTAGTATTACAGGGAGCAGGAGTAGTTGTTGAAGGAGTCGTAGATACTGTGACTGGTGTTGTTGTAGATTCTGTGGTTGTAGTTGGCACCTCAGTTGTAGTAGTAGATTCAGTTGGTGTTGTTGTAGGTTTAGTAGGTGGTGTTGTAGACATTGTGGATGTAGTTGGCACTTCAGTGGTAGCAGTAGATTCAGTTGGTGTTGTTGTAGTCTTTGGTGTTGTTGTAGTTGTGGCTTCAGTAGTAGTAGTAGGTTCAGTTGGTGTTGTAGATTTAGATGTTGTTGTGGTTGGAACTGGTGTTGTAGATTCTGTGGTTGTAGTTGGAACTTCAGTTGTAGTTGTAGGTTTAGTTGGTGTTGTAGGTTTAGTAGGTGGTGTTGTAGACATTGTGGTTGTAGTTGTCGCTTCAGTTGTAGTAGTAGGTTTAGTAGGTGGTGTCATAGACATTGTTGTTGTAGTTGGCACTTCAGTTGTAGCAGTAGATTCAGTTGTTGTTGTTGTAGGTTTAGTAGGTGGTGTTGTAGACATTGTGGATGTAGTTGGCGCTTCAGTTGTAGCAGTATATTCAGTTGGGGTTGTTGTAGTCTTTGGTGTTGTTGTAGTTGTCGCTTCAGTTGTAGCAGTAGGTTTAGTTAGTGGCGTTGTCGATCTTGTGGTTGTGGTTGGCACTTCAGTTGTAGTAGTAGGTTTAGTTGGTGTAGGTTTAGTAGGTGGTGTTGTAGACATTGTGGTTGAAGTTGGAACTTCAGTTGTTGTAGTAGGTTCAGTATGTGGTGTTGTAGACATTGTGGTTGTAGTTTGAACTTCAGTTGTAGTATCAAGTTTAGTAGTGACGGGAGTAGTTGTACATGGTTCATCTACCATTTTACAACATTGTACTCTGATCCTATAGTTAAAGCACTTCAGTGGAAGACTTATCTGGTCCTTTTGTTGACATGTTAAACCATTTTTCAGATCACAAGTAACAACTTGGCCAGTTTCACTCACAAAGTCATTGAAGTTTTTCCTAGTGTCAACTGTCGATCCACATTCAATGTTGCTCGGATCTTGACATACCTGTTTACCGCTATTTCTGATGTTCTCATATGTTTCCAAGTCACTGTTGTCATTTTTTGGGTCATACACATCATACCACTCTGACCACTCACATCTATTCATTTTAGTATTACAGGGAGCAGGAGTAGTTGTTGAAGGAGTCGTAGATACTGTGACTGGTGTTGTTGTAGATTCTGTGGTTGTAGTTGTCGCTTCAGTTGTAGCAGTAGGTTTAGTTGGTGTTGTTGTAGGTTTAGTAGGTGGTGTTGTAGACATTGTGGATGTTGTTGGCGCTTCAGTTGTAACAGTAGATTCAGTTGGAGTTGTTGTAGTCTTTGGTGTTGTTGTAGTTGTCGCTTCAGTAGTAGTAGTAGGTTCAGTTGGTGTTGTAGATTTAGATGTTGTTGTGGTTGGAACTGGTGTTGTAGATTCTGTGGTTGTAGTTGGCACTTCAGTTGTAGTAGTAGGTTCAGTTGGTGTTGTTGTAGGTTTAGTAGGTGGTGTTGTAGACATTGTGGATGTAGTTGGTGCTTCAGTTGTAGCAGTAGATTCAGTTGTTGTTGGTGTAGGTTTAGTATGTGGTGTTGTCGACATTGTGGTTGTAGTTGGCACTTCAGTTGTAGTAGTAGGTTTAGTTGGTGTAGGTTTAGTAGGTGGTGTTGTAGACATTGTGGATGTAGTTGGTGCTTCAGTTGTAGTAGTAGGTTCAGTTTGTGTTGTTGTAGGTTTAGTAGGTGGTGTTGTAGACATTGTGGATGTAGTTGGTGCTTCAGTTGTAGCAGTAGATTCAGTTGGGGTTGTTGTAGTCTTTGGTGTTGTTGTAGTTGTCGCTTCAGTTGTAGTAGTAGGTTCAGTTGGTGTTGTTGTAGGTTTAGTAGGTGGTGTTGTAGACATTGTGGTTGTAGTTGGAACTTCAGTTGTAGTACTAGGTTTAGTAGTCACAGGAGTAGTTGTACATGGTTCATCTACCATTTTACAACATTGTACTCTGATCCTATAGTTAAAGCACTTCAGTGGAGGACTTATCTGGTCCTTTTGTTGACATGTTAAACCATTTTTCAGATCACAAGTAACAACTTGGCCAGTTTCACTCACAAAGTCATTGAAGTTTTTCCTAGTGTCAACTGTCGATCCACATTCAATGTTGCTCGGATCTTGACATACCTGTTTACCGCTATTTCTGATGTTCTCATATGTTTCCAAGTCACTGTTGTCATTTTTTGGGTCATACACATCATACCACTCTGACCACTCACATCTATTCATTTTAGTATTACAGGGAGCAGGAGTAGTTGTTGAAGGAGTCGTAGATACTGTGACTGGTGTTGTTGTAGATTCTGTGGTTGTAGTTGGCACCTCAGTTGTAGTAGTAGATTCAGTTGGTATCGTTGTAGGTTTAGTAGGTGGTGTTGTAGACATTGTGGTTGTAGTTGGCACTTCAGTTGTAGCAGTAGATTCAGTTGGTGTTGTTGTAGTCTTTGGTGTTGTTGTAGTTGTCGCTTCAGTTGTAGTTGTAGGTTTAGTTAGTGGTGTTGTGGACATTGTGGTTGTAGTTGGCACTTTAGTTGTAGTAGTAGGTTCAGTTGGTGTTGTTGTAGGT
>NW_025740582.1:0-1207 GCF_021292245.1 Micropterus dolomieu
CTGAAACACACTGCCACACACACTGCAACACTAACTGCAACACATCCTGGAACACACTGCAACACACACTGAAACACACTGCCACACACACTGCAACACTAACTGCAACACATCCTGCAACAATACACTGAAACACACTGCCACTCACACTGCAACATACACTGAAACACACTGCCACACACACTGCAACATACACTGAAACACACTGCCACTCACACTGAAACACACTGCCACTCACACTGCAACATACACTGAAACACACTGCCACTCACACTGAAACACACTGCCACACACACTGCAACACACACTGAAACACACTGCCACACACACTGAAACACACTGCCACTCACACTGCAACATACACTGAAACACACTGCCACTCACACTGCAACATACACTGAAACACACTGCCACACACACTGCAACATACACTGAAACACACTGCCACTCACACTGCAACACACTGCAACACACACCGCAAGCAACACACACTGAAACACACTGCAACACTAACTGCAACACACACTTAAACACACTGCAACACACACTGAAACACACACTGCCACACACACTGAAACACACTGCAACACACACTTAAACACACTGCAACACACACTGAAACACACACTGCAACACACACTTAAACACACTGCAACACACACTTAAGCACACTGCAACACACACTGAAACACACTGCCACACACACTGCAACACACACTTAAACACACTGCAACACACACTGCAACACACACTGCACACCTCCTCTCCTTATATTAATCACACTAACAGCACCTCCTCTCCTTATATTAATCACACTAACAGCACCTCCTCTCCTTATATTAATCACACTAACAGCACCTCCTCTCGTTATATTAATCACACTAACTGCACCTCCTCTCCTTATATTAATCACACTAACAGCACCTCCTCTCCTTATATTAATAACACTAACAGCACCTCCTCTCCTTATATTAATAACACTAACTGCACCTCCTCTCCTTATATTAATAACACTAACAGCACCTCCTCTCCTTATATTAATAACACTAACAGCACCTCCTCTCGTTATATTAATCACACTAACTGCACCTCCTCTCCTTATATTAATCACACTAACTGCACCTCCTCTCCTTATATTAATAACACTAACTGCACCTCCTCTCCTTATATTAATCACACTAACTGCACCTCCTCTCCTTATATTAAT
>NW_025740583.1:0-1513 GCF_021292245.1 Micropterus dolomieu
GATATGATCAATCTATCTTTATCAACAGGCTATGTACCACAGTACTTTCAAGTAGCTGTAATTAAACCTCTTCTGAAAAAGCCCAAACTTGATCCTGATGTTTTAGCCAACTATAGACCTATATCTAACCTTCCCTTTCTCTCTAAGGTTCTGGAGAAAGCAGTTGCTAAACAGCTGTGTGACTTTCTACAGAGCAATAGTTTATTTGAGGATTTTCAGTCAGGATTCAGAGCTCATCATAGCACAGAGACAGCACTGGTGAAAATTACTAATGACCTCCTTATTGCATCAGAAAAAGGACTTTTCTCTGTACTGGTTTTATTAGATCTTAATGCTGCATTTGATACCATTGACCATCAGATCCTATTGCAGAGACTGGAACATTTCATTGGCATTAAAGGAACCGCTCTAAGCTGGTTTAAGTCCTATTTATCAGATCGATTTCAGTTTGTTATGTAAGTTAGTCATGGAGTTCCACAAGGATCTGTCCTCGGACCAATCTTCTTCACTTTATATATGCTTCCTTCAGGCAATATTATCAGGAAATATTCCATAAGCTTTCATTGTTATGCAGATGATACTCAGTTATATCTATCGATCAAACCAGATGAAACTCATAAGTTAGCTAAAGTTCAAATGTGCCTTCAGGATGGAGGACCTGGATGACCTGTAGTTTTCTAATAAAACAGAAGTTATTGCTCTGGGGCCTAAGCACCTCCGTGACGCATTATCTAAAGATATAGTTTCCCTTGATGGGATCGCCCTGGCCTCCAGCACATCTGTGAGGAATCTTGGAGTTGTCTTTGATCAGGACATGTCGTTTAAGTCTCACATTAAGCAAATTTCAAGGACCGCCTTTTTTCACCTACGTAATATTGCGAAAGTCAGGAACATCCTGTCTAAAAATGATGCAGAAAAATTAGTCCATGCATTTGTTACTTCTAGGCTGGATTACTGCAATTCCTTATTATCAGGCTGCTCGAAAAAGTCCATTAAGACTCTTCAGCTGATTCAGAATGCTGCAGCTCGTGTTCTGACAGGAACCAGGAAAAGAGATCACATTTCTCCTGTTTTAGCTTCTTTGCATTGGCTTCCAGTAAAATCCAGAATAGAATTTAAAATCATTCGTCTTGCTTACAAAGCTCTTAATGGTCAGGCACCATCTTATATTAAAGAGCTCATAGTACCTTACTACCCCACCAGAGCACTGCACTCCCAGAATGCAGGGTTACTTGTGGTTCCTAGAGTCTCCAAAAGTAGACTAGGAGCCAGAGCGTTCAGCTATCAAGCTCCTCTCCTGTGGAACCAGGTTCCAGTTTGGGTTCAGGAGGCAAACACCATCTCCACATTTAAGAGTAGGCTTAAGACTTTCCTCTTTGATAAAGCTTATAGTTAGGGCTGGCTCAGGTTAGTCCTGAACCATCCCTTAGTTATGCTGCTATAGGCCTAGACTGCCGGGGGATTTCCTATGATGCACTGAGCTCCTCTCTCCTCTACTTTCTCTCCCTCTGTA
>NW_025740584.1:0-1938 GCF_021292245.1 Micropterus dolomieu
CCACTCATTAATCCAAACATTAATCCACTCATTAGTCCAAGCATTAATCTATTCATAAACTAAACATTAATCTAAACATTAATCCACTCATTAATTGGTGCATTAATCCACTCATTAACCCAAACATTAATCCACTCATTATTCCACTCATTAATCCAAACATTAATCCACTCATTAATCTAAACATTAATCAACTCATTAATCTAAACATTAATCAACTCATTAATCTAAACATTAATCCACTCATTAATCCAAACATTAATCCACTCATTAATCCATTCATTAATCAAGCATTGATGTAAACATTAATCCACTCATAAATCTAAACATTAATCCACTCATTAATCTAAACATTAATCCACTCATTATTCAACGCAATTATCCAAACATTAATCCACTCATTAATCTAAACATTAATCCAAACATTAATCCACTCATTAATCCAAGCATTAATCCACTCATTAATCCAAGCATTAATCCACTCATTAATCCAAACATTAATCCACTCATTATTCAACGCAATTATCCAAACATTAATCCACTCATTAATCTAAACATTAATCCAAACATTAATCTAAACATTAATCCAAACATTAATCCACTCATTATTCAACGCAATAAATCCAACCATTAATCCACTCATTAATCCACTCATAAATCCAAACATTAATCTAAACATTAATCCAAACATTAATCCACTCATTAATCCAAACATTAATCCACTCATTAATCCAAGCATTAATCCAAACATTAATCCAAACATTAATCCACTCATTAATCCACTCATTAATCCACTCATAAATCCAACCATTAATCCACTCATTAATCCACTCATAAATCCAACCATTAATCCACTCATTAATCTAAACATTAATCCACTCATTAATCCACTGATTAATCCAAACATTAATCCACTCATTAATCCATTCATTAATCCACTCATTAATCTAAACATTAATCAACTCATTATTCAACGCAATTATCAAAACATTAATCCACTCATTATTCAACGCAATTATCCAAACATTAATCCACTCATTAATCTAAACAGTAATCCAAACATTAATCCACTCATTAATCCACTCATTAATCTAAACATTAATCCAAACATTAATCCAAACATTAATCCAAACATTAATCCAAACATTAATCCACTCATTAATCTAAACATTAATCCACTCATTAATCTAAACATTAATCCACTAATTAATCTAAACATTAATCCACTCATTAATCCAAACATTAATCCACTCATTAATCTAAACATTAATCCACTCATTAATCCAAACATTAATCCACTCATTAATCTAAACATTAATCCACTCATTAATCCAAACATTAATCCACTCAATAATCCACTCATAAATCCAACCATTAATCCACTCATAAATCAAACCATTAATCCACTCATTAATCCAAGCATTAATCCACTCATTAATCCAAGCATTAATCCACTCATTAATCCAAACATTAATCCACTCATTATTCAACGCAATTATCCAAACATTAATCCACTCATTAATCTAAACATTAATCCAAACATTAATCTAAACATTAATCCAAACATTAATCCACTCATTAATCCAAACATTAATCCACTCATTAATCCAAGCATTAATCCAAACATTAATCCAAACATTAATCCACTCATTAATCCACTCATAAATCCAACCATTAATCCACTCATTAATCCACTCATTAATCCAAACATTAATCCACTCATTAATCTAAACATTAATCCACTCATTAATCCACTCATTAATCCACTCATTAATCCAAACATTAATCCAAACATTAATCCACTCATTAATCCATTCATTAATCCACTCATTAATCTAAACATTAATCAACTCATTATTCAACGCAATTATCAAAACATTAATCCACTCATTATTCAACGCAATTATCCAAACATTAATCCACTCATTAATCTAAACA
>NW_025740585.1:0-2276 GCF_021292245.1 Micropterus dolomieu
CAGCCAAGTGTTACTGGCTCTCCTTCAGCAGCAGTCACGTCTCCTTCTGGTTGCAGCACGTTGTCTTTTTGTGCTCTGCATTCTGTAAAACAGCAACAAACAGTATCAGTGTGCTGTTAAAGAATCATGTCAATGTTGGATTGATATCAGAGAACCAGAGTTGTGTTCATACCAAGGCACACAGCAGCCAGCAACACTGAGATGAACAGAGGCGTCATATCTGCAGTGTTGAGGAACTGTGAGCTCCAGCAAGTATAAAGAAGGCTGTGATCTCTCTGTTTAGTCTTCATCAACACTAAGTTGGTGGATTAGAAGGAGGAGCCTGATCACAGTGACGGGGCTCATTCACAACCCTGTGTTATTCCCCGACTGACAACTTTACACTCAACACATTTTCCTCACTCTCTCCTTTCCTAGTGTGACAATTAGGATCAATTAGTGAATGTTTTTAATATGGTATCAGCATCATATTAAAGGCCTGTCAGTTTGCCAGCCTGTCCACAGCTTCTCCAGATAAAGGGCTAAAATATGAAGCAGTTCAGAACACATAAGGATCTCCAAAACCAGCTCGGTGGTGTCGACCATTTCAAACAGGATGTTCCACTGAGAGCGAATGGTTAGGAGCTGCTACCACCAGTTTACCACGTAGAGGCTTCAGCGTTACATTGTACAGCAAACACTCGCCACTCTGGCCGACGTTATTTACCAGCTTATTATTACAAGGCATCAAACTTACAGTCCATAATTTATTAGTGCAACCAGTAAAGTCTTTCCTTTCCCTCAATTCTGGTTTATATACACTGCTCAAAAAAATAAAAGGAACACTAAAATAACACATCCTTTCTTTACATAGTTGAATGTGCTGACAACAAAATCAAACACAAATGATCAATGGAAATCAAATCTATTAACCCATGGAGGTCTGGATTTGGAGTCACACTCAAAATCAAAGTGGAAAACCACACTACAGGCCGATCCAACTTTGATGTAATGTCCTTAAAACAAGTCAAAATGAGGCTCAGTAGTGTGTGTGGCCTCCACGTGCCTGTATGACCTGAGCGTACGCCAACTCCTGGACAGTCTGTGGTGCAACGTGGCGTTGGTGGATGGAGCGAGACATGATGTCCCAGATGTGGTCCATTGGATTCAGGTCTGGGGAACGGGCGGGCCGGTCCATAGCATCAATGCCTTCCTCTTGCAGGAACTGCTGACACACTCCAGCCACATGAGGTCTAGCATTGTCTTGCATTAGGAGGAACCCAGGGCCAACCACACCTGCATATGATCTCACAAGGGGTCTGAGGATCTCATCTCGGTACCTAATGGCAGTCAGGCTACCTCTGGCGAGCACATGGAGGCCCCCCAAAGAAATGCCGCCCCACACCATTACTGAACCACCGCCAAACCGGTCATGCTGGAGGATGTTGCAGGCAGCAGAACCTTCTCCACGGCGTCTCCAGACTCTGTCACGTCTGTCACATGTGCTCAGTGTGAACCTGCTTTCATCTGTGAAGAGCACAGGGCGCCAGTGGCGAATTTGCCAATCTTGGTGTTCTCTGGCAAATGACAAACGTCCTGCACGGTGTTGGGCTGTAAGCACAACCCCCACCTGTGGACGTCGGGCCCTCATACCACCCTCATGGAGTCTGTTTCTGACTGTTTGAGCCGACACATGCACATTTGTGGCCTGCTGGAAGTCATTTTGCAGGGCTCTGGCAGTGCTCCTCCTGCTCCTTGCACAAAGGCAGAGGTAGCGGTAGGTTGTTGCCCTCCTACGGCCTTCTCCACGTCTCCTGATGTACTGGCCTGTCTCCTGGTAGCGCCTCCGTGCTCTGGACACTACGCTGACAGACACAGCGAACCTTCTTGCCACAGCTCGCATTGATGTGCCATCCTGGATGAGCTGCACTACCTGAGCCACTTGTGTGGGTTGTAGACTCCGTCTCATTCTACCACTAGAGTTAAAGCACTGCCAGCATTCAAAAGTCACCAAAACATCAGCCAGGAAGCATAGGAACTGAGAAGTGGTCTGTGGTCCCCACCTGCAGAACCACTCCTTTATTGGGGGTGTCTTGCTAATTGCCTATAATTTCCATCTATTGTCTATTGCATTTGCACAACAGCATGTGAAATTGATTGTCAATCAGTGTTGCTTCCTAAGTGGACAGTTTGATTTCACAGGAGTGTGATTGACTTGGAGTTACATTGTGTTGTTTAAGTGTTCCCTTTATTGTTTTGAGCAGTGTAGCATATCTGCCCTAAATGGTAGGTTTCAT
>NW_025740586.1:0-2373 GCF_021292245.1 Micropterus dolomieu
CAACCTGTTCACGTTTCTAACAGATTTTCCCCACTCAGCGACACACCCGCTGAGAAACCAACTCTGATCATTGGCAGCTCCATTTTGAGAACGTGAAGTTAGCGAAGCCAGCGGCCATAGTTAAGTGCATCCCTGGGGCCAGAGCGGGCGACATTGAGTCTTATTTGAAACTGCTGGCTAAAGATAAACGTAAATACAGTAAGATTGTTATTCACGTCGGCGGTAATGACTCCCGGTTACGCCAATAGGAGGTCACTAAGATTAATGTTGAGTCGGTGTGTACATACGCAAAAACAATGTCGGACACCGTAGTTTTCTCTGGACCCCTGCCAAATCTGACCAGTGATGACATGTATAACCGCATGTCGTCATTCCGCCGCTGGTTGTCGAGGTGGTGTCCAGCAAACGATGTGGGCTTTGTTGATCATTGGCAGACTTTCTGGGGAAGACCTGGTCTGATTCGGAGAGACGGCATCCATCCCACTTGGGCAGCTCTCATTTCTAGAAATCTGGCCAAGTTTATAAGTGGACCAAATCCATGACAACCCAGAGTTGAGACCAGAAGGCAGAGTCGCAGTCTAACACACTTCTCTGCCCTTCTAATTCAGCAGTTACCCACCCAAAACCCTATGCAGATTTACAGTTTAACACACTTCTCTGCTCCTCCATTCCAGGAGTTACTTAGTGAAAATCCTATAGTGACGGTGTCTGCCCCCCGACCACTGAAGTTATTTAAATCAAAGGTAAACAGAAGAGGAGCTGTGCATAAAAACCTCATAAAAATTAAAGCCACAAGAGCAATAATGCAAACGAATAGGAGAGTTAAATGTGGACTCTTAAACATCAGATCTCTCGCTTCTAAAGGTGTACTAGTAAATTAACTAATATCAGATTATGATATTGATTTATTTTGTCTTACTGAAACCTGGCTGGGTGATGGAGAATATGTTAGCCTAAATGAATCCACCCCTCCCAGTCATATTAATACTCACATTCCTCGAGGCACAGGCCGAGGAGGCGGAGTTGCAGCTATCTTTGACTCTAGCCTACTAATCAGCTCTAAACCTAAACTAAATTGTAACTCAATTGAAAGCCTTGCTCTTCCACACCCAAGTTGGAAATCACTGCAACCAATTATTTTTGTTGTATTGTACCGAGCACTGGATCCGTACTCTGAATTCTTCTCTGAATTTGCAGAGTTTTTGTCAACTTTAGTCCTTAAAACGGACAAAGTTATTATTGTAGGGGATTATAATATTCATGTGGACGTTGAGAATGACAGCTTCAGTACTGAGTTTATCTCTCTGTTAGATTCCATTGGCTTCTCTCAGAGTGTTCATGAACCGACTCACTGTTTTAACCACACCCTCGACTTTGCTCTGGTATATGGTATTGAAATTGAACAGTTGAACAATTGAAGTGTTCCCACAGAATCCCTCTTTATCCGACCACTGTTTGATAACTTTTGAGTTTGTATTGCTGAACTACACGCCATTAGTGCTGTAGCTAAATTTAAGGATGCGATTCCATCAGCTCTAAATTCATTACCAGATCACAAAGTAACGGTAATTTCAGTCCCTCCCAAGTCCATCATCTTGTTGATAGTGCTGCAGGCTCGCTGCGAATGACACTCGACTCTGTAGTCCCTCTAAAAAAGAAAATACTAAAACAAAGACGGTTAGCTCCATGGTATAATACTGAAACTCGCAAATTAAAGCAAATATCGCGGAATCTTGAGAGGAATTGGCGTTCCACCAAACTGGAAAATTCTCGTTTAATTTGGCAAGATAGTCTTAAAACTCATAGGAAGTCCCTCTGTAATGCTAGAGCAGCGTACTACTCGTCATTAATAGAGGAAAATAGGAACAACCCCAGGTTTCTTTTCAGCACTGTAGCCAGGCTGACAGAGAGTCACAGCTCTATTGAGCCAAGTATTCCCATAGCTCTCAGTAGTTACGACTTCATGAGCTTCTTTAATGATAAAATTCTAACTATTAGAAACAAAATTGTCACTGACTTATCTCTAAACCTTAGAAACGGCTGTAAAACCAGATATATGTTTAGACTGCTTTGCTTCCCTCAGTCTCTACCAACTAACTTCAATAATTTCTTCATCTAAACCATCAACCTGCCTCTTAGGCCCCATCCCGACTAGGCTGCTTAAAGATGTTTTACCCATAGTCAGCACTTCTATACTAGATATGATCAATCTATCTTTATCAACAGGCTATGTACCACAGTACTTTAAAGTAGCTGTAATTAAACCTCTTCTGTGGATGTTTTAGCCAACTATAGACCTATATCTAACCTTCCATTTCTCTCTAAGGTTCTGGAGAAAGCAGTTGCTAAACAGCTGTGTGACTTTCTACAGAG
>NW_025740587.1:0-1308 GCF_021292245.1 Micropterus dolomieu
ACACAATGAAGTGCCCTGTAGGCTGTCCTTACGGAGGATAAAACACGATGAAGTGCCCTGTAGGCTGTCCTTACGGAGGATAAAACACGATGAAGTGCCCTCTAGTCTGCCCTTCCAGTGGATAAAACACAATGAAGTGCCCTCTAGTCTGCCCTTCCAGTGGATAAAACACAATGAAGTGCCCTCTAGTCTGTCCTTCCAGTGGATAAAACACAATGAAGTGCCCTTTAGTCTGCCCTTCCAGTGGATAAAACACAATGAAGTGCCCTCTAGTCTGCCCTTCCAGTGGATAAACCACGATGAAGTGCTCTCTAGTCTGCCCTTCCAGTGGATAAACCACGATGAAGTGCTCTCTAGTCTGCCCTTCCAGTGGATAACACACAATGAAGTGCCCTCTAGTCTGTCCTTCTAGTGGATAAAACACGATGAAGTGCCCTCTAGGCTGTCCTTACAGAGGATAACATACAATGAAGTGCCCTGTAGGCTGTCCTTCCAGTGGATAAAACACGATGAAGTGCCCTCTAGTCTGCCCTTCCAGTCGATAACACACAATGAAGTGCCCTCTAGTCTGTCCTTCCAGTGGAAAAAACACGATGAAGTGCTCTCTAGTCTGCCCTTTCAGTGGATAAAACACGATGAAGTGCCCTCTAGTCTGCCCTTTCAGTCGATAACACACAATGAAGTGCCCTCTAGTCTGTCCTTCCAGTGAATAAAACACAATGAAGTGCCCTCTAGTCTGCCCTTCCAGTGGATAAAACACGATGAAGTGCCCTCTATTCTGCCCTTCCAGTCGATAACACACAATGAAGTGCCCTCTAGTCTGTCCTTCCAGTGAATAAAACACGATGAAGTGCCCTCTAGTCTGCCCTTTCAGTCGATAACACACAATGAAGTGCCCTCTAGTCTGCCCTTCCAGTGAATAAAACACAATGAAGTGCCCTCTAGTCTGCCCTTCCAGTGGATAAAACACACAATGAAGTGCCCTCTAGTCTGCCCTTCCAGTGGATAAAACACGATGAAGTGCCCTCTAGTCTGTCCTTCCAGTGGATAACACACGATGAAGTGCCCTGTAGTCTGTCCTTCCAGTGGATAACACACGATGAAGTGCCCTCTATTCTGCCCTTCCAGTGGATAACACACGATGAAGTGCCCTCTAGTCTGTCCTTCCAGTGGATAACACACAATGAAGTGCCCTCTAGTCTGTCCTTCCAGTGGATAAAACACGATGAAGTGCCCTCTAGTCTGTCCTTCCAGTGGATAACACACGATGAAGTGCCCTCTAGTCTGCCCTTCCAGTGGATAAAACAC
>NW_025740588.1:0-2065 GCF_021292245.1 Micropterus dolomieu
AGGAGAGAGGAGAGGGACGAGAAAGCACAAGACTATCTTTAAGATAAGATGGTGCCTGACCATTAAGAGCTTTGTAGGTAAGAAGAATGATTTTAAATTCTATTCTGGATTTTACTGGAAGCCAATGCAAAGAAGCTAAAACGGGAGAAATATGATCTCTTTTCCTGGTTCCTGTCAGAACACGTGCTGCAGCATTCTGGATCAGCTGAAGAGTCTTAATGGACTTTTTCGAGCAGCCTGATAATAAGGAATTGCAGTAATCCAGCCTAGAAGTAACAAATGCATGGACTAGTTTTTCTGCATCATTTTTAGACAGGATGTTCCTGATTTTCGCAATATTACGTAGCTGAAAAAAGGCGGTCCTTGAAATTTGCTTAATGTGAGACTTAAACGACATGTCCTGATCAAAGATAACTCCAAGATTGCTCACAGTGGTGCTGTTTGACTTTAATCCAGAGACGAGAGACCAAAGGGCAGTGTTTCTGCCCAGTTTCGAACTGGGGACCTTTCGCGTGTGAGGCGAACGTGATAACCACTACACTACAGAAACTGACGGCTGCGAGCCCTCACACAAGTGCACCTTACTGCGTTCTTTTTTGAACTGCAGCGTTAGTAGGATCATCACGGGTGGTAGACAGTTTCAGGATATTGATGTGACAAACCCGTGTTTTCGCGCTTCCTGTTCGGGTTACTGATTACATCTGTGTTGCTGCGTTTTTGCCGTCTTTAAAATTTTACACTAACAGCAATGAGCAAACATCTGGAGGCCAATGGAGAGCGGAATCAATACGCTCAAAAGTTCGGAGTCCTCTTCGGTTTCTCGAAACACTGGCACTAAAGAAATGTACTGACTGATATCAAACGAACTGGGATGTAGACAAGCGGAAATACAGGGCGTGCTTGCGGTGACGCGGTAGTCCTCGCTAGTATAGGACAGTGGGATGTATCTCAGCGTGACTCTACCCTTTCCTTGAGAAAGAGGAGTTCCAGCCTATTGCCATTGGTCCTATTGTCACCTTCCTTCCGTTGACATGGTGCGGTCCGCTTTACTGATGATGTGACCGAGCCGTTTGATATACTGAACAAAATTATAAACGCAGCACTTTTGTTTTTGCCCCCATTCATCATGAGCTGAACTCAAAGATCTAATACTTTCTCTATGTACACAAAGGGCCTATTTCTCTCAAATACAACAAATCTGTCAAAATCTGTGTTAGTGAGCACTTCTCCTTTGCCGAGATAATCCATCCACCTCACAGGTGTGGCATATCGAGATGCTGATCAGACAAGCATGGGTATTGCACAGGTGTGCCTTTGGCTGGCCACAATAAAAGGACACTCGATAATGTGCAGTTTCACTGTATTGAGGGGGCGGGGTTCCCAAAACCAGTCAGTATCTGGTGTGTACATACATGCTGTCTGCCATCTGCCCTGTACAGTGAAAACTCGGATTGATCCGTGAAGAGAACACCTCTCCAAAGCGCCAGGCGCCATCGAATGTGAGCATTTGCCCACTCAAGTCGGTTAAGACGACGAGGACGACGAGCATGCAGATGAGCTTCCCTGAGACGGTTCCTGACAGTTTGTGCAGAAATTCTTTGACGATCTTGGAGGTGAAGATGCTGGATGTGGAGGTCCTGGGATGGTGTGGTTACACGTGCTCTGCGGTTGTGAGGCCAGTTGGCTGTACTGCCAAATTCTCTGAAATTCCTTTGGAGATGGCTTATGGTAGAGAAATGAACATTCAATTCACGGGCAACCGCTTTGGTGGACATTCCTGCAGCCAGCATGCCAGTTGCACGCTCCCTCAAAAATTTTCGACATCTGTGGCATTGTTCTGTGTGATGGAACTGCAAATTTTCGAGTTGGCCTTTTATTGTGGCCAGCCTAAGGCACACATGTGCAATACCCATGCTGTCTGATCAGCATCTTGATATGCCACACCTGTGAGGTGGATGGATTATCTCGGAAAAGGAGAAATGCTCACTGACACAGATTTTGACAGATTTGTGAACAATATTTGAGAGAAATAGGCCCTTTGTGTACATAGAGAAAGTATTAGATC
>NW_025740589.1:0-2148 GCF_021292245.1 Micropterus dolomieu
CTTTGGGCTGGACTCAAACGGGCGAGTATAATCTGCAAAAAAGTCGAATATGGGTCACTTTGGCCTGCAGTCTGAAGTTTAACCTAATATTGGTGGCTTTGATGGCCGAGTGCTTAAGGCGTTGGACTCGAAATCCAATGGGGTTTCCCCGCGCAGGTTCAAACCCTGCTCACAGCGGTCCTGTAATCTATTTAATGACATGGTTCAACATGTAACATAAAAAACTATCCTATCGTTTAAATAATATGCTACTTAGCATAGGTCCTGTAATGTGTTTAATGACATGGTTCAACATGTAACATAAAAAACTATCCTATCGTTTAAATAATACGCTACTTAGCATAGGGTAGTGTCATGTCATAAGTATATATATAAACAATTAACCAAATGAGATCTATTGTATGGTATGAAGGTGAGGTAACAGGTTACAGTATAGGTAAAACAACAATAAATCTACATTGAACTTTACACTGGAGTCTGGAAGAAGAGATAAAACAGGCTGTTTGTTAAACCCCTCCCTGAACAGTGATAATCCAATCATAGCTTAGCATCAGTAACGAGGTGAGTACCACAAAGTTTGGAGGTATTTAAACTGAGCATGTCATAAGTATGGAAACCAGTCAAGTCTCTGAGCTAGAGTCCATGTCAACTCTCAAGTCACTTGGGTTATAATGAATGTTGTATCAGCTGCTGCATAGCTACAAGGAATTCTGTAACTGTAAGCCGTTTTTCACTTACAGAGCACAACCATGTAATGTGCAATGCAATCAAGGACAGCATAAACTACTGTAAGTCAACACACCCCGAAGACTCTTAAACCCAGTGCAATGTTAAATAAAAATGTAACGTTACATGTTGTAACCTGTTTTTCACAGAGCACAACCATGAAATGTGCAATGCAATCAATGACAGCTTAAACTACTGTCAGTCAACACACCCCGCAGACTCTCAAACCCAGTGTAATGTTAACCAATGTTAAATAAAAATGTAACGTTACATGATTAACAATAAACCTGTAACATGTTTTTGACAGAGCACAACCATGTAGTAATGTACATGCGTCTACAAGTAATGGCAGCTTATTAACTACTGTCAGTCAAAACACCCCGCAGACTCTCAAACCCGTTATGTTACATGATTAACAATAAACCTGTAACATGTTTTTCACAGAACACAACCATGAAATGTTGATGGTGTTGCCTAACCAAAAGTATAGAGCTGCCTAACTTGGCATCATTAAACTCGAACGGTTTGTTAAACCCCTCCCTGAACAGTGATAATCCAATCATAGCTTAGCATCAGTAACGAGGTTAGTACGGAGATGTTCCCACAAAGTTTGGAGGTATTTAAACTGAGCATGTCATAAGTATGGAAACCAGTCAAGTCTCAAGTCTCTGAGCTAGAGTCCATGTCAACTCTCAAGTCGCTTGGGTTATAATGAATGTTGTATCAGCTGCTGCGTTCAATCCAGGCTGCTTATAACACTGCATAGCTACAAGGAATTCTGTAACTTTAAGCCGTTTTTCACTTACAGCGCACAACCATGTAATGTGCAATGCAATCAATGACAGCTTTAACTACTGTCAGTCAACACACCCCGCAGACTCTCAAACCCGTTATGTTACATGATTAACAATAAACCTGTAACATGTTTTTCACAGAACACAACCATGAAATGTCGATGGTGTTGCCTAACCAAAAGTATAGAGCTGCCTAACTTGGCATCATTAAACTCGAACGGTTTGTTAAACCCCTCCCTGAACAGTGATAATCCAATCATAGCTTAGCATCAGTAACGAGGTGAGTACGGAGATGTTCCCACAAAGTACATACAAAGAGTTTGGAGGGTAGTGACTTCTTTGGTCGTTCCAAAACCAAAAACACAAGATCAGAAGTCTAAGGAATGGATTAAACTGCATGTTTATCTGCTGCTAACTTTAGCATGTCCAGCTAACTAGCTTACAACCTGCGAAAGTAACCTACTATCCTATCGTTTAAATAATATGCTACTTAGCATAGGGTAGTGTCATGTCATAAGTATATATATAATACAATTAACCAAATGAGATCTATTGTATGGTATGAAGGTGAGGTAACAGGTTACAGTATAGGTAAAACAACAATAAATCTACATTGAACTTTACACTG
>NW_025740590.1:0-2165 GCF_021292245.1 Micropterus dolomieu
CGTGGCAGCCAGGACGTGTTTTCCAAATCCAAAGTGCTTGTTTGCTTGCTTTATTATTAACAAGTGTGAGGATGACGGTCTCAAATCATAGGAATCTGTCAGTAATTGACCGGTGTCGGAAAAGGCAGAAAGACTCATGAGAAGTACATGTATGAAGAGAGCTGTAACTACCCCTGCTGTACCTGGCGCGGCCATCTTTACTTTACTTGACGTTGGACTTCTTCTCCACCTGGCAATGTTTTGTTGCTGAGCTGGTGGTGCAGTCAGCCACTCAACAAACTAGTGACTGATGCTAAATTCTCATTGGTTGTCTGTAACCATATACTTTGACAGTAACCTTTCCTAGAAATTAGCAGTAGGCCCTGGAATGACAGGCCAGAGAAGCAGCAGCAGTGAGTTGCTGCTGGCTGGTGTCAGGCTAAGTGGGCATGTCAGGCCTGTGCTGTCCTGGCTCCCTGCCTGCTCTCTCAGCGGCTTGCTCAGTCCCCTGTGACCTCAACTCTAAACGGATCCAGTCGCTGATACTCAGCTCCAATATATTATTATAATAACACACACACGTTACCTTTTCATTGATTTATTTATTGAAATTTTCTAATATATTATTATAATAACACACATGTTACCTTTTCAATGATTTATTTAAATTTTTAATATATCATTATAATAACACACACACACGTTACCTTTTCAATGATTTATTTAAATTTTTAATATATTATTGTAATAACACACACACGTTACCTTTTCATTGATTTATTTAAAATTTTAATATATTATTATAATAACACACGTTACCTTTTCAATGATTTATTAAAATTTTTAATATATCATTATAATAACACACACACACGTTACCTTTTCATTGATTTATTTAAATTTTTAATATATTATTATAATAACACACACACGTTACCTTTTCATTGATATTTATTTAAATTTTTAATATATTATTGTAATAACACACACACGTTACCTTTTCATTGATTTATTTATTGAAATTTTCTAATATATTATTATAATAACACACACACGTTACCTTTTCATTGATTTATTTATTTAAATTTTCTAATATATTATTATAATAACACACACACGTTACCTTTTCATTGATTTATTTATTTAAATTTTTAATATATTATTGTAATAACACACACACGTTACCTTTTCATTGATTTATTTAAATTTTTAATATATTATTATAATAACACACACACGTTACCTTTTCATTGATTTATTTAAAATTTTTAATATATTATTATAATAACACACACGTTACCTTTTCATTGATTTATTAAAATTTTTAATATATTATTATAATAACACACACACGTTACCTTTTCATTGATTTATTTAAATTTTTAATATATTATTATAATAACACACACACGTTACCTTTTCATTGATTTATTTAAATTTTTAATATATTATTATAATAACACACATGTTACCTTTTCAATGATTTATTTAAATTTTTAATATATCATTATAATAACACACACACACGTTACCTTTTCAATGATTTATTTAAAATTTTTAATATATTATTATAATAACACACATGTTACCTTTTCAATGATTTATTTAAATTTTTAATATATCATTATAATAACACACACACACGTTACCTTTTCATTGATTTATTTAAATTTTTTATATATTTTTATTTTTTTAACACACACGCTTTAATTACTTGTTTAATGAAATGTATGATGTTTATGGTTCTTATGTAGTTTGTATGATGCTTTGGCCATATTGTTGTTACACATTCATGCCAACAAAACCAATTTGAATTGAATTGAATTAAAGAATCCAGATCAACACGAGATTCAAACAGACTTTTCATTTGCATGTTTCTCCTTTATCTCTTTAAATGTTATTTCTGTGTGTTTGTGGACGCAGGTGGCCAACTACGGCGTGGGAGGACAGTACGAGCCTCACTTTGACTTCGGACGGGTAAATGGACGTTTCCCTCTCAGCAGCAGGAGGCTCTGAAATGATGCTTCTGTGTTTGTCTCTGAAGTGTTGATTAGTTTTGGCAGAAAGAAGAGAAGACGAAGTACTCAGCTCTTTTACTTCAGAGGAAGTAGTAATACTACAGTGTAGAAGTACTCTGTTCTTAGTAAAAGTACAAAAGTATCAGCACCAAATACACTCGGTGCAGG
>NW_025740591.1:0-1078 GCF_021292245.1 Micropterus dolomieu
AACCTCATTATTTAACCACAGACTGTCTAAAGCTCACTACTGAACCACAGACTGTCCAAAGCTCACTACTGAAAAACAGACTGTCTGTCTAAAGCTCACTACCAAAGACTGTCTAAAGCTCACTACCTAAACTCAGACTGTCTAAAGCTCACTACTGAACTGCAGACTATCTAAAGCTCACTACCACAGACTGTCTAAAGGTCACTACTGAACCAAAGACTGTCTGAAGCTCACTACTGAACCGCAGACTTTCTAAAGCTCACTATTGAACCACAGACTGTCGAAAGCTCACTACTGAAAAACAGACTAGACAGTCTTTGGTAGTGAGCTTTAGACAGACAAAGCTCACTACTGAACCACTACTGAACCGCAAACTGTCTAAAGCTCACTACCAAAGACTGTCTAAAACTCACTACTGAACTGCAGACTGTCTAAAGCTCAGTACTGAACTGCAGACTGTCTAAAGCTCAGTAGTGAACCGCAGACTGTCTAAAGCTCAGTAGTGAACCGCAGACTGTCTAAAGCTCACTACTGAACCAGCGACTGTCTAAAGCTCACTACTGAACCAGCGACTGTCTGAAGCCCACTACTGAACCGCAGACTGTCTGAAGCTCACTACCAAAGACTGTCTAAAGCTCACTACTGAACCACAGACTGTCTAAAGCTCATTATTGAACCACAGACTGTCTAAAGCTCACTACTGAACCGCAGAGTATCTAAAGCTCACTACTGAACCACTACTGAACTAAAAATTGTCTAAAGCTCACTACTGAACCACAGACTATCTGAAGCTCACTACCACAGACTGTCTAAAGCTCACTATTGAACCAAAGACTGTCCAAAGCTCACTACTGAACCACAGACGTCTAAAGCTCATTATTTAACCACAGACTGTCTAAAGCTCACTACTGAACTGCAGACTGTCTAAAGCTCACTACTGAACTGCAGACTATCTAAAGCTCACTACCACAGACTGTCTAAAGGTCACTACTGAACCAAAGACTGTCTGAAGCTCACTACTGAACCGCAGACTTTCTAAAGCTCACTATTGAACCACAGACTGTCGAAAGCTCACTAC
>NW_025740592.1:0-6186 GCF_021292245.1 Micropterus dolomieu
TAGTTTATTAAAGTCTCCAGCCAGTCTTTTCATTTCTGTAGGATCTGATGTCACGGATCCGTCCGAACGACGAAGATGGCACATCATCTTTTGTTGGACATGTTTCCTTTCTAGGTTAAAAAAGAAAGCACTTGGAGCATCCATTTCTTTTACAGAACAGTATCTTGATCTCACCAATGCTCCTTTTGCTTGCTCATGTAGAAGAGAGCTTAGCTCTTGTCTTTTCTTATTTAACACATGACACTGTACAGCTTCATTATTATTTACAGCTTGTCTTTCAGTGAACTCAATGTCACTTTGTAAAGCTTTCACTGTTGCTTTCAGTATAATTGATGAGTGGAAAGCATAGTTTTGACAAAACATTTTTATATTTGTCTTGCCCACATCCCACCATTGACTTAGGTTTTCAAAAGAATTTGTCTTCAATTTCCAAATATCCCAGAACACTTTAAACTTTTCACAAAAAGAGACATCCTGTAATAACTTAATATTAAAAATCCAGTAATAATTAGATCTGCATGTTTTTTCCAAATTAACATCTAATATGACCATATGATGGTCTGAAAAACCATTAGGTCTAATAAAAGTATTCATCACCTTGTTGTTCCATGTCTTTTTTAGATAAAACCTATCCAATCTCGCTCCACTAATTCTATTATCAACCACTCTTAGCCACGTATACTGCTTTACTCCTTCATTCCTCATTCTCCATACATCTGTTAACTGAAATTCATTTATAACTTTTTTAATACATCCCTTGACTTACTATGAGGCTCTTCTCCATTCCTATCAACAACAAAGTCTATTGTACAATTCCAATCACCTCCAAGTATTAAACAAACATTATCATTATATTTTTTTTGCACTTTTCCTAACTCCATTAAAAATATCAGCCTCTCTGGACCATTATTAGGAGCATAAACATTAACAAATACAGACTCTATTCCATTATACTCAATTTGTGTTAAAAGTAATCTTCCTTTCCAAAAGTGCAATCAATACAAGATCAATGTAGGGGATAGAAGAAGAAGAGCACAGGAAGTGCATGTTAGAGGTTAGGAGTTAGAGGTGTTATAAGAGGAAGTGCTCTCGGAAGAGATGAGTTTTCAAGAGCTTCTTGAAGTTAGAGAGGGACGCCCCTGCTCTGATGGCGTGTGGTAGCTTGTTCCACCATCGTGGTGTCACAGTTGAGAATAGCTGGGACTGTGATTGCTTTGTGTGAAGGGATGGTAGAGCCAGGCGGCGTTCGTTGGAGGAGCGTAGCGGCAGAGAAGGAGCGTAAGTTTGTATTATGGAGTTTAGGTAGATGGGTGCAGACCCAGTAGTCACTCTGTATGCAAGCATTAGTGACTTGAATTTGATTCTGGAGGCCACGGGGAGCCAGTGGAGGTCACTGAGTAATGGCGTGACATGAGTCCTTTTGGGCTGATCAAAAACCAGACGCGCTACTGCGTTCTGAACCATTTATAGGGGTTTCACCACACAAGCTGGAAGACCTGCTAGGAGGGCATTGCAATAGTCAATGCGAGAAATAACCATGATCTTTACCAGAAGCTGGGTGGCGTACTGAGTGAGCTAGGGCCTGATTTTCCTTATGTTGTATAGAGCAAAGCGGCATGACCGAGAGACAGCAGCAACATGGTCTGAAAAGGACAGCTGGTCATATATCATGACACCCAAGTTTCTCACCACCTTGGTTGGAGTGATGGTTGCGGAGTCAATTTGTAGTTTGATGTTATGGTGGATAGATTGCTTGGCTGGAATGACCAAGAGTTCAGTCTTAGAGAGGTTTAGTTGAAGGTGGCAAGCCTTCATCCATGCAGATATGTCCGATAGACAGTCACTGAGGGGGCTTCTGTTACAGACAGAAGAGCCGTTTTCAGTAGAGAGGTCATTCCCTGAGAGGAATTCTGAGACCTGTTTGAATACTGCCCGTTCAATAGTTTTGGATAAAAAAGGTAGACGAGACACTGGTCGATAGTTCTCAACTTGAGTTGGGTCAAGTGAGGGCTTTTTGACCAAGGGTGTAACCCGAGCCCTTTTGAAAGTGGTCGGGAAGGTTCCTGAAGCCAGAGAAGTATTTATCACATGAGTGATTGTCGGGACCACAGTAGGAGATATGGCTTGTAGGAGATTCGTAGGAATCGTGTCTTTTGTTTTTCGCCATTTTCTTTCAGCCACTCTGAGATCAGTACGGAGCCCACTGGTGGTATCAGTTAGCCACAGGTGGGGCTGGTTTGGGTGAGCAGGCTTGGTGGATAGCGGATACAGGCTATCCAGGCATGAGCTTAGTGTAGAGCACAGAGATTGTGTGGCATCATTGACCTCAAGAGAGGAAAATGTGTTGAGGGAGGGTAGAGCGGAAGCTACCACTGAGGCAAAGTGAGTGGGAGACAGGTTGCAGTGGTGTGAAACCAATGGTGTTGGAACAATGGGTTTTTCCTGTAGGCATACCGTGAACTGAATGAAATAGTGGTAAGTGGTAAGTATTACCTCACTGCTGCAAACTCTTTGCCCCACGATTCTTGTCCTGTGTTTAAGAGTACAACAGGAGTACAAGTACTCTGTTAAATGCTTTGGACCGCCCTCCGGACAAGACAACACACCCAGTTGTTTGATCTCGCTCAGCCGGCCTTCAGATTCTAGTGGGTTGCTCAGTAAAAGTGCAAAGAAATAGCACCTCAACAGTAGGAAAGATAGAGTATTACCTCACTGCTGCAAACTCTTATTTCGAGTTTAGCTGGAAATTTACAGCGTAAGCTGAATGAATAGAGACTGCAGCTCTGCAGCTTCTCAACATTACACGCCATGTGTTGGAAGCTAGAGCTACACAGGCTGTCACCTTTTTCTAGTAAGCTGCTACCACAAATATACAGGGGCGGATCGGCCATCTGCTAATTCTGGCAAATGCCAGAGGGGCCGGACCATTTGTTTTTGGGGGTGGGCCGGTCAGATTGATAATGATATCAGTGTTTCCCACACATAGGCTGTACTTGGGCGGCCGCTCAGGTAGCGGCCACTGGCGGGACAGCTGGGCTCTGCTGTCCAGTTGCCGGCCTTCAGTCCAGCTCTGCCACCTGTCGTCCCAAGCCTCCTACACCAGGCTCCTGCCCGACCTCCAAAGAGATCTCGCCTTTGCTGCCTGCCTCCAGGGAGGATTTGCCTGCGCCGCTGGCCTCCTGTCCGACCTCCGGAGAGGCCTCACCTTTGTCCGCCTCCGGTGGGTCCCCGCCATCGGCATCCAAAACTCCATGAGACGGGCAGGAAACAGGCAGAGAACAAGTAGGGCAAAATACCACACGAGACAGAACAACTCCAAGCCACGACAGACGGTGCGCAACACGAACAATGACCGGACTAGGGCTGAACAGAAACACCACACATATATACCAGGGATAATGACTAGGGCGGGAGCAACACAGGTGAAAGACATGAGGCTAACGAGACACAGAGAGACAGCAGGAAAAACAGAGAGACACCAGTAAAGCCATAAGGAAACTAATAACCAGGAAGAAACATAAATAACTGATCCAGAACATAAGCAGACAGATCACAAATATACCAATACCAACTACAATTGACAGACTGAAAGAAGATTAAACAGAACACAGCACAAACATGGACAAAATAATACTGAAGAACACAGACCAGGAATGACACTAAACATGAATTAAACAAGAGAAACAGAGGCAAACAAGACACATGAAACAATGGCAAAACTCAGAAACACACAGGGAACAAATACAACTCATAACAGTACCCCCCTCTTAAGGAACGGATCTCAGACATTCCTTCAAACAAAAACTAAACAATCCCAACAAAAGTGTCCATGCTGACCCCGGGCAGGCAGAGGGAGGACAGGAGGAGGGCGAGTGTTCAGAGGCAGAGGGCAAAAACGAACCAGGGTGGGCGGAGGGAGGACAGGAGGAGGGCCAGAAAAACAAAAATAGATGGTCCAGGGAGCGGACAGAGAGAGGACAGGGGGTTCCCCTGAGGGCAGAACAAAGGAGCCAGACAGGGAAACCACAGGCGGGCGGCCTGAGGGCAAGGCAGAGAGGGACCAGGCGAGTTCAGGGGGACGACGCGGAGGTCTGCCCAACAGGCAGAGGAGGTTGAGAGGGCAAAACAGTTCATGAGACCGACCCGGATGTTGACCGAGCGGGTCAGGAGGGCAAAACAGTTCAGGGGGGCAACAGAGTTCAGGAGGTCATCCCGGAGGACGACCCAAAGGCCGGGCAGATCAGAGGGACATAACGGTTTGAGAGGTTGACACAAAGGTTGACCCAACGGGACAGGGAGATCTGGGGGGTGAAAAAGTTCAGGTGGTCGCCCCAGAGGGCGACCCAGCTGGCAGAGTTCAGGGGGTTGGCAGAACAGCCAACAGTGTGGGCAGAAACCCACTGGAGGCCAAGCAGGAGGCGATACCTCTCCGGAGGTCGGTCTGGAGGCCGGCGGCGAAGGCTTGGGACCCCAGGAGGCAGAGCTAGGCTGTGGACCACGGGCTGAGCAGCTGGGCTGATGACCACAGACTGAGCAGCTGGGCAAATGACCACCGACTGGACATGAGAAGCTGAAGTTGACTGAACCACCGGCGGTACTGGTTCCGGTCGGACCATCGACGGACACCACGTAGCAGGAACAGGCGGAATCACCGACAGAGACCTTGGGTCCAACGGAACTGATGGCGGTCAGACCACCGAAGAAGGACCAGGAACAGGAGTCGGCTTGACCACCTACGGAGCTTGTGCTGGTTGGACCACAGATGAAGTACCAGGAGTTGATTGGACCGCCGGCGGGACTGGTGTTGGTCAGACCACCAACGGGGCACAAGGACCAGGAATCGGCTGGACCACCAACGAAGCTGGTGTTGGTTGGACCACTGATGAGGGACCAGGAGACGATCGGACCACCGGTGGAGCTGATGCCGGTCGGACCACCAAAGGGGCACCAGGAACAGGAGTCGGCTAGGCCACCAACGGAGCTGGTGTTGGTCGGACCACTGACCGTGGTCCTGTCCTCCTTCTCACTGACCTGATCTGGTGTCGGCTCAGCAGGACGGGGGTGCTCAGGCTCAATGCCACAAAGGAGCACAGTCTCGGAACCAATGGGTGACTGGGGACGTGGAGGATGAGGCGTTGGACCCCCGAGCAGCATGTCTGTGGCAGCGAGAACCCCGTCGCCCTCCAGAAGGTTTCTTTGGGGGTGGAACAGGCGGGGAACCCGGAAGATGACTAGCCTCCATGCTAACAGGCCAGGAGCTAGACATGTGAAGGTTGGCTAGCAGCCCGCTAGCAGACCGGTTGCCTTCCAGCTGGTGGCTGGTCAGTTGGGGGTTTTCAGTCTGAGTGCTGTATTCTTCACATCAGGACTCATAACAGGGGTGAATATGGAGACGTTTATTGTTTCCTAGCTAAAGTTATAGTGGGATACAATATACAATCTGGGATCCAGACAATGTCTCTTACACTAGAGCTTCTACTGTTCATTAAGCTCTACCAAGAAGTGTTGCATCAAAGAATGGAACTTGATCTAAAGTTAACAGGAAGGTTTTTTGTGCTAACTAAGTTACTGAAAAGATCCTGAAACAAAGAACTGTAAGTTACTGAAACATACTGAAACATCACATTATACACTAAAGACATTTAGAAAGCTTGAACTTTGCCTTTGTCTCTTTGGTCCCGGATTGAATGGGCCCCTCTGACAAAACAACTGGTCCCAGCCCGGCCCCCTCAATAAAACTGGTCCAGAACTGATTTTAAACTCACTGGTTTACAAAGAAAAGAACAAATGTGATCAAATGGCAGCTTGTGATGCACCTGTGTTTAGAGTCCTCATCACCTTTTACACACATGGCATCATTTCAAATCAAAAAGCTGAACTGATCGACTTTATTAGTGTTTGTTTGGGTTCTGGTTATCACTGACTGCGTCTTTGACTTCAGTTTGTCCTCCTTTATTTACACTTCAAAGAAGTGAGAACATGATTATACAGCAGTTTAAGGATTTTAGGACACTTTAGTTTGATTACTGTCAGTCAGCTGGTTTTAACCAGTCAAAGAAACATTGAACAGAATTTGAGGAAGAGTTGGAGAAATACGGAGCCAAGAAGTATTTTACAACTAAAAACTTTACAGTCTTCAGACAGGAGCAGGTTTTAACCGAGGCTTCGCTGTAAATGAGGAAACAA
>NW_025740593.1:0-1229 GCF_021292245.1 Micropterus dolomieu
AGTCCTAAAAGCACAAATTGTTTACAGTATGTAGTACTTAAAGAACAAATTGTTTACAGTTTATAGTCCTAAAAGCACAAATTGTTTACAGTATGTAGTACTTAAAGAACAAATTGTTTACAGTTTATAGTCCTAAAAGCACAAATTGTTTACAGTATGTAGTACTTAAAGAACAAATTGTTTACAGTATGTAGTACTTAAAGCACAAATTGTTTACAGTTTGTAGTACTTAAAGAACAAATTGTTTACAGTATGTAGTACTTAAAGAACAAATTGTTTACAGTTTGTAGTCCTAAAAGCACAATGTGTTTCCAGTATGTAGTACTTAAAGCACAAATTGTTTACAGTTTATAGTCCTAAAAGCACAAATTGTTTACAGTTTATAGTCCTAAAAGCACAAATTGTTTACAGTTTGTAGTACTTAAAGAACAAATTGTTTAAAGTTTGTCGTACTAAAAGAACAAATTGTTTACAGTTTATAGTCCTAAAAGCACAAATTGTTTACAGTTTATAGTCCTAAAAGCACAAATTGTTTACAGTTTATAGTCCTAAAAGAACAAATTGTTCACAGTTTATAGTCCTAAAAGCACAAATTGTTTACAGTTTGTCGTACTAAAAGAACAAATTGTTTACAGTTTATAGTCCTAAAAGCACAAATTGTTTACAGTTTGTAGTACTTAAAGAACAAATTGTTTACAGTTTGTCGTACTAAAAGAACAAATTGTTTACAGTTTATAGTCCTAAAAGCACAAATTGTTACAGTATGTAGTACTTAAAGAACAAATTGTTTACAGTTTATAGTCCTAAAAGAACAAATTGTTTACAGTTTGTAGTACTTAAAGAACAAATTGTTTACAGTTTATAGTCCTAAAAGAACAAATTGTTTACAGTTTGTCGTACTTAAAGAACAAATTGTTTACAGTTTGTCGTACTAAAAGAACAAATTGTTTACAGTTTATAATCCTAAAAGCACAAATTGTTTACAGTTTGTAGTACTTAATGAACAAATTGTTTACAGTTTGTAGTACTTAATGAACAAATTGTTTACAGTTTGTCGTACTAAAAGAACAAATTGTTTACAGTTTGTCGTACTTAAAGAACAAATTGTTTACAGTTTGTCGTACTTAAAGAACAAATTGTTTACAGTTTGTCGTACTAAAAGAACAAATTGTTTACAGTTTATAGTCCTAAAAGAACAATGTGTTTCCAGTATGTAGTACTTAAAGAAC
>NW_025740594.1:0-1305 GCF_021292245.1 Micropterus dolomieu
CTTCCCCAGTCTAGCACCACCCTTGGCATCGGAATATGCTCTGCCAACAGCGGCTTCAGACAGTATGGGCTCATTGACTATACTAAGGTCCCATCCCACTGAAACCGTGTCATTAGTTCAATCACCGAAGCGCCAAGGAGGCTTCTAGACCGCTACCTAATATTAATCAATTCTCCAGCGGTATTTATACCCCTCCATCTTCCACCCCTTCTCACTCACGGTGTCAACTTTTCGTTTCAGGCCATTCTCATGGCTGACACACTCTCCCTCTGAAAGTCACTTGCCAGACACTGTTTTCACATTTGAAATGGCTTTACTTTTGAAGTGATGGGCTTTGATCCGCCGAGGATGCCCCTCGGAATTCTGGGTAACTGCTAATACTGCTGCGTTAAATGGATGTTTTAAGAATTCTCACGACATGTCGATAAAATATGAAGCTTTGTCACTTAAATACTGATTGATGAGGTGGGCTATAAGTTAAATCCCACGTCTTCTAGTCACACCTGCCGCTGCAACACTGTTGACTTGTTTTGTCTGCTGGAAACATCATCCATCACATTGTTTTATCATTTTGTTATTTTTCAAAATCACCTGCCCTCGCGTGGAATCGAACATTCTGCTCCAGGAAGGAAAAAGAGCTGCGTTGCCACCTTGATCCCCAACAACGGCTCAGTGTGGGGGTGGCGGCTCTATTTCAACATTTAGGGCCTTATCTTGTGAATAGTGCCGTCCTGTGCGCCTTTGTTGGTCTTTAACTTCAGACACTTTGATCCAAAGCGACTTCATAGCTATACCACGAGGGGTTAAGTTTCTTGCTCGGGTAACATGGGAGTCTCACAGAGGATTCGAACCCGGGGCTCCCGCACCAAAGGCAGGTGTCTTTCCGACTGCGCCACTCTGCTACTCCAGGGGCGAATGACTCTGGTTGTCAGAGGATTTACGCACAAGGCACAGCAGCGCGACATCACTGATAAATAAAATCTCCCGACACGCCGACAGGATCGGTCAGGATCTAATGTTAATTCATGTTCTCTGTTCTATCCAAAAGGTCTCACACACAGTCCAGGTTCACGCAATCAAACTGTTTGTTGTAAAGCAGCCGTCCTTCTGATCGATCGTGAGCTCCATCCGAACATCTAAATTATTTCAGAAGCTCAAAGTTGAATTCTGATCCCTCTGTCCTGTCACGATATTTGCTGTGACTTTAGCACACGGCAACGGTTAAAATGACTGACAGCAGCCTCTCTAATCCTGAAAGTAAATCGTTAAAGAAAACACTCATCCAGCAAATAAAAGGAAAGATAC
>NW_025740595.1:0-1603 GCF_021292245.1 Micropterus dolomieu
AAAAACAAATTCATTTTAATTCAATATAAAACACTCATTAGTCTCCAAGGGTTAAAAAACGGACAAATTCCTATGAGGCAGAATGACAAGCACGGGAGACTATAAATTGAGGGGAGTGGCCTCCTCCTTCCTTCATTCTTACTCTGACTCTCCATGAGGTAACATCTCAGCCAGCCTGCCAGTTTCACCATTCTTTTCTCACCTGTATTGTGCCTTAGCCTGAAGAAGACCCATTGGGGTCGAAACGTCGCGCACGGGCACACACAGTAGAATTACTTTTTTTACAGAAAGCTTAAATTTAATTTTCGTTCGAAAAAAATAATTTTTCCGTTATTTTGAATCTTTTCGGTTTTTTATTTTTTAAAAAACAATTTCAGTTATTTCAGAGAGTAAAACTTTTTTTCGCTTTTATTTTATAGAGGGCTTAATAAGACCACTCAGTCATGAGTCTCACTCATGGCGACGGATGGACCGTGGTTCGCCGCGGCGGACGACGCCGACCCCCTGGACAGGGGGTCTATGAAGATCGTCCACGTCCGTCAAAACCACTTCTCTTACCGTGGGGGAAGGGACTACCGGGGGAAGGACCGTGCACCTCCTGTCTCCCATCGTGATGGGGGTCAGGTTCAGTTCCCCTTCCCTAACCCCCTAAACCTAACCAATCAGGACATTATAATTACTGTAATATATACACACTGAGTGTTAATTTCAAATGGATCTGGCACTACAATTAATTTGTGTTAAAAACTACAAAATGACTACCCACTAGGGGGCGCCACTGGAGGACTTCTCACTTCCCAGGTGGTGGGAGGGGTCAAGGGTCATAGAAGTTGCTGACTTCCTGTCCCGCTCTCAGACCTTGTTTTCGCTCGTCTTTGGACAACAGAACTCAACGCACAGTAAGAATTTTATGCCTGAAGAAGGTCTTTTTAAAGACCGAAACGTTGCATTACTGCAGGATTATTATTATCAGGATATTCTTTTTTTATTATTCTAATAATAAAACCTTGCAAACGAACCATCACGACTCGCTTTTTTAACTTTTTTACTGTTTAGCTTAGTTTTGAAGTGCTAGCTAGCTGTCCTTCCGACACTGCCACACACTGAAAAACCTGCTGAACACCGCGAACATGACGCACCGAGGAGAGGAGGACTGGACGCGGGTCCACTACCGACGCGGACGGATGCAGCAGCGGGGCCGCTCGCCACCTTCACGGGTAAGAGAGAGCCCGTATTCCCGCCGCTACCACGAGCCGCGGCAGCCTCCCCGCTCCTACGCAGCGGCCGTCAGGGCCCCGCCAGCTACGCGGACCTACCGCCGCGAGCCCCCGCGCCGAGAGGACCATCGGGGACCGCCAGTCCACCACCGCCGCGGACCTCCGCCGGTCCGAACCAGGACCGACTTCTCCAGACGCAGCAACAGGTACGAGGGGTTCAATAGAGCGACCCGAGGGCAACGCGGCACAGGCGACCCTCCGCCGTCTGACCCAGACTTTACCTTAAGAACCAGAGTGGTTTACAGACTGATCAAAGCTAAACACCACCTTAGCAATGTCATGGCACCAGAACCACCCAACTCCATCACTAAGATGACCCACAATCT
>NW_025740596.1:0-2702 GCF_021292245.1 Micropterus dolomieu
TTGACGATATCCTGATCTTCTCCCGCGACCCTGCCCAACACACTGAACACGTCCGTCTGGTCCTGCAGCGGCTTCTGGAGAACAGGCTCTTCGTCAAAGCAGAAAAATGTGAGTTTCACTCGCCTTCCGTCCAGTTCCTCGGTTTTATTATTGAAAGGGGGCAGCTCCGCGCCGACCCCTCCAAGATCCAGGCGGTCGCGGACTGGCCTACCCCCACCTCCGTTAAGCAACTACAACGCTTCCTCGGTTTTGCAAACTTTTACCGCCGCTTTATACGCGATTTCAGCACCGTCGCCGCCCCCCTAACCCGCCTCACTTCCACCTCGGTCCCTTTTGTCTGGTCTCCAGAGGCCGCTGCAGCCTTCTCTCGCCTCAAGTCCCTGTTCACCTCCGCCCCCGTCCTCACCAACCCTGACCCCTCCCTTCAGTTCGTGGTCGAGGTGGACGCCTCGGACGTGGGCGTCGGCGCCTGCCTCTCCCAGCGCTACCCCAAAGATAACAAACTGCACCCTTGCGCCTTCTTCTCCCGCCGTCTCACCCCCACCGAACGAAATTACACCGTGGGGGACCGAGAACTGCTGGCCGTTAAGCTGGCTTTAGAGGAATGGAGGCACTGGCTTGAGGGGGCTAAACTCCCTTTCCTCGTCCTGACCGATCATAAGAATCTCTCCTACATCCAAACTGCTAAAAGATTGAACTCCCGTCAAGCCCGGTGGGCCCTGTTTTTTGATAGGTTCAACTTCTCCCTCTCCTACCGTCCTGGATCCCGTAACACCAAGCCTGACGCTCTCTCCCGACTCCACTCCCCGGACGCTCCCCCGAACCCCCCGGACACCATTCTGCCCCGCACCTGCCTCATCGCCTCTATTGTTTGGGAAGTTGAATCCGCTGTTCGCCGCGCCCAGTCCACTGAACCCGGCCCTGGCCTCGAGCCTTCTAACCGCCTCTATGTCCCGTCGAGTGTCCGCTCTCAGGTTCTCCAGTGGGCGCACGCCTCCAGATTCAGTTGCCACCCCGGGATGGCCCGTACCCTCTTCCTTCTTCGCCAGCGATTCTGGTGGCCTTCCATGGACAAGGACTGTCGGTCCTTTGTGGCCGCCTGTGAGGTGTGCGCCCGCGCTAAATCCTCCCATCAACCACCCGCCGGCCTGCTCCGCCCTCTCCCGGTCCCCGGTCGCCCCTGGTCCCACATCGCCTTAGACTTCGTCACCGGACTCCCCAGGTCCAACGGGAACACGGTCATCCTCACAATCGTCGACCGTTTCTCCAAATCCGCCCACTTTGTCCCCCTACCTAAACTCCCCTCCTCCTTGGAAACCGCCCGCCTCCTCATCAACCATGTCTTCCGTCTACATGGCATCCCTCAGGACATCGTCTCCGACCGGGGGCCTCAGTTCACGTCCCAGGTCTGGAAAGCCTTCTGTCGCGCCTTTGGCGCCACCGCCAGCCTCTCTTCGGGTTACCACCCCCAGACCAACGGACAGGCCGAGCGAGTCAACCAAGACCTGGGAGCGGCACTCAGGTGTGTGGCGTACAGAAGTCCGGCCTCATGGAGCTCACAGATCCCCTGGATTGAGTACGCCCACAACTCCCAGGTTTGCGCTGCCACTGGAATGTCCCCCTTCATGAGTTCACTGGGCTACCAACCCCCCCTGTTCCCGTCCCAGGAAGCAGAAGTAGCGGTCCCCTCGGTACGGGCCCACTTCCGCCGTTGCCGCCGCATCTGGAAGGAGACCACGGCCGCCTTACAGCGCACCGCGGCCCGCAATCGCCGGTTGGCAGACCGGCATCGCACTCCAGCCCCCGCCTACCGGCCTGGACAACAAGTGTGGCTCTCCTCCAGAGACCTCCCCCTGCAAACCTCTTCAAAGAAACTCGCCCCCCGGTTCATCGGCCCCTATCCCATCGAGGCCGTCATCAACCCCTCCGCGGTTCGCCTGACACTCCCCCCTCACATGAGAGTCCACCCGGTCTTCCACGTCTCACGGGTCAAGCCCGTCTCCACCAGCTCCCTCTCTATGCCAGTGGCAGCGCCTCCCCCTCCCCGGATGGTCGACGGACACCCCGCTTACACTGTGCGCCGCCTCCTGGATGTGCGACGTAGAGGTCGAGGCTACCGGTACTTGGTGGACTGGGTGAAACCTCTTTTTCACCCTCAGCGTTGCGTTTGGGTCCGTTCTGTCTCCCACCGTTACAGTTCTCGCAGCATGTTTCTTTGCAAATGCCGCAAGATCAGTCATTGTTGTAAGCTCACGCAGGTGGAATGTGTTCGACTTGATGGCGCTGTTTTTGTACCCCGTCGCCTGCAGTTCATGTTTGACTATCAAGTTGGTGAAAGTCAGTCATCTCGGACGTACTTGATGTTTCCTTTCTCAGAAAAATGATACCCAGGGACGCCGTATAGGGGGGAAAAGTTAGGGCAATTCCAAGGGCCCTTGACTGACAGGGGCCCCAAAAAATAAGTACAACTAATATACAATACTATTATAGGCTACGTTATATAAACCATCATCATTGAGTATATATATATATTTCAAATATAATAATAAAATAAATGATCTCTTTGTTTTTACTTGTTTTTGGCAGTAAAAGTTAAATATCCCCGTTGACCAAAAAGTAAACTACTGACCACCCCACTGTATCTGCATGAAATGGTTTGGTCCTGCCTCAGCAAACTGATCAGTGATGTGTTTAGTTGCAGT
>NW_025740597.1:0-4045 GCF_021292245.1 Micropterus dolomieu
CTTTCTCGTCTCTCTCCTCTCTCCTATCACTTCCTGCAGGTTTTCTGGCTCTGGAGCTGTGGAGTCTGGATCTGTGGCTGCGGGTCTCCTGCTGCCCCTGTGTTCCTGCTCGACACCCTCTGCTGCAATGACTATTGTTGCTAGTCTTGTTATTATTGTTATTATAATCATTAACATTACGATGGTTACCATTAACACTATTATACATATCTGTACCATTTTTCATTTAGTTTATAGCAACATTACCTTCACTGTCTGTACCTCTGTGTGTATATTGTGTAGGCTGCCTCTCTCTCTCTCTCTCTCTCTCTCTCTCACCCCAACCGGTCGAGGCAGATGGCCGCCCACCCTGAGCCATGGTTCTGCTCGAGGTTTCTGCCTCTTAAAAGGAAGTTTTTCCTTGCCTCTGTCGCCTAGTGCTTGCTCTTGGTGGGAACTGTTGGGCTTCTGTAAATATCATCACAGAGTACGGTCTAGACCTGCTCTTTTATGAAAAGCGCTGTGAGATGACTGTTGTTGTGATTTGGCGCTATATAAATAAAATTGAATTGAATTGAATTGAATTGAATTGAATAAAATTGAGCAAAAAAGTGAATATAATGTTGAAAGGGTGTTTGCAGCTATGATCAAATCGAGGATTGTAATTGATTTTCGTTTTTATAAAGTAATGGACTCTTTAAATGTTTTTGAATCTCTCTCTCTCTCTCTCTCTCTCTCTCTCTCTCTATATATATATCTTATGGCATGCCGTTTATGAAATAATATATATATATATATGGTTTGTCCGTCTGAATATATTGAATGGAAGTCTGAATATATTGAATGGAAGTCTGAATATATTGAATGGAAGTCTGAATATATGGACTGAAAGTCTGAATATATGGACTGGAAGTCTGAATATATGGAATGAAAGTCTGAATATATATAGAATGAAACTTGAATATATGGAATGAAAGTCTGAATATATGGAATGAAAGTCTGAATATATGGAATGAAAGTCTGAATATATTGAATGAAAGTCTGAATATATGGAATGAAAGTCTGAATATATGGAATGAAATTCTGAATATATGGAATGAAACTTTAATATATGGACTGAAAGTCTGAATATATTGAATGAAAGTCTGACGTCATTAAGGCGCTGGCGCCATCTTGTGTTATCACTGATTAATCAGGATGTAACAAATGTAGACGCTATGAGTGAATCAGTTAGGAATCTAGTGTCAGCTATTTTAAGCAATGAAGACATTATTAACACTCTGGCAAATGCATGTACGGGCCAAAATACTGGTAACCGTATCCAGTACCGTTCTCCCGATGAAGAAATATATTCCCCCTTTCCATCGTGGAAGGCCGAACGCAGGGAACCTCCCAGGACAGGCAGTTCCTGTTTTTCAGACAAACACACCTTCAACCTCACAGGTGCCCCCTACAACAGCCCCTATTTACAATCTTCGCCCATCCACCCGAAAGAGCCCAGGACATAGGAGGTAACAATAGAATTTACTGCATTTCAATTGTTGTTTAAAAGATTAATGTTACGAGCCTTTGTTTAACCAGAAAGCCATTATATCGCTCTCTTCAAAGCCTCCAGATTCCATTGACAAAACAGTCATTTTAAGTTACAGCTGGTAGGTTATTGTGTTACTTGAGTATATCAAAGATTATTGTGTAACTTTGGTGTTTTGGTTAGTTCGGATCTGAACTAATCTTGAACTAATCTGGACTAATTGAACTAATCTAACACGAGCCGGGCTGTCCTGCTCACTACGCATATTAAGCAGGGCCCCTCTCACTCTTGTTTCAAATGTCAGTGGCTGTCACACTGCCTTATTTTCATGGAGCATTGGGCCAATATGCTGGCTTGCTGCGCTGTATGAAAGGTACGGAGCTGGAAAGCTGGGTCCGATTTCATTTTCTTTTGAGGCGGGATCGTGGAATGATGTCTAAGCCCAGCCACAGCACACCAGCAAGCCGGTGTTGTGGTACACGTAACGTTAACGGGTTTTTTTTTCTACGTCGCTGGTTCCCCGGAAAGCCAGAATTTGTTTACAACTTTGATGAGTGGATGAAGAGGAAACTAGCCTATCCTTCTGGGCACGAGAACAGCTAAATTCAGTGACAACAGTTAGGTAAACGTGTGTTCTTTCGTCTCAAAGTCTGATTTAAGCAGAAAACAGTAATGTTAAGATAATGTGCAACTGCAGTGCCTCAACTCGGTCTGTCTTGCTAACCCAGTTGTACAGCGCATCTCGGTCTGTCTGTATTTTGGTTATTTAACAGACTTTGTATTTGAACAGTGTTAGAGTGAAATAGAACTAGCCTATTTATTACGTCCACAGATAAACGCCGACAGGCAACGGTGTTTTTAAACTGCAGCTCGGTAAAGATAAAAGTAGCGCGCGTGAACTATATGTTTTTAGTCGAACATCATTTTAAAACAAGACAGTGATTATCCGTCTCTCACTAACATTAAAGGTCTAGATACAACTCTGGACTAATTGAAGATTAAAAGCAGTGGATTGACACAAGTGTTGATTAGCTGGGCAGAGTGGGCATTATGGATGCACTGCACATCTCTCAGTTAATAATAACCATCACTTATTCAGCCAGGTCATGGTAAAACGTTTAATAGTATTTTACCTTTGAAAATGTATAAAAAGAAACCTGGGGAGCCAGTTCGAATGGGCCTGATGGAGCTGATAACATTAATATATTGCAAGTATTGTTATCTATAATTTATAGGGTCTATGCTGAAGTTTGTCAGTAGAGTAGATGCTGAATCATCAGCTGATACAAGCAAAGATGATCCACATTCAGCCTCAGCCTGTACCAGCACAGTCAGTACAGCAAGCATCAGACACAAGCAGCTCAGACCCTAATGGAACAGTTGCTGCTCCAGCAGATTGGCCCCCAGTAGGACTTCATGAAGACTGAATTAGTGTACAGAGGTCCATTCAAACCAGCACTGGATGTTTCTAGAAGAGATTTACATTAAGGTTTATTTCAGAGACAGATTGAACGGAGGGAGGATTGTAGTGAAAGCACTGTGGTGTCAGGTGTGACTATGCAGCAATGGCAAATTATTTACATGGATCAGAAGTCAGGGCCCCAGGGAGGTCAGAACCAGCTCTGAACACCAAAGTCACAATAAAAAATAAAAACAGAAACTTCCGTGTTCTAAGAGGTAAATTACTTATTGTCAAAGGAGTCTGGTGGCTTTGAAGAGAGTGATATAATGTCCGTTGGTCGTTGGTCCTACTGCACCAGTTCCAAAAGTAGGCCACGTATTAGTCATTTACACAGCTAAATATGTAATGTTAGGGCCTAGAGGTTTCTAAACATATTTTTTACATTTTGAGTCCCATGCACTCCATCTAGCTAACATTTCAAAAGCAATCCTTTGATTTTCTTTGCAGTAACATTAGCCTATTTATTTTAGCATTTCATAGTATTGTCCTGCGCCACGCAGTAACAGTTACGATTTAGGTAGTCATATTTAAATAATTTAATTTAAGGTAATTATTGTGAGGCTTGTTAGGTTTTATTTAAAAGAACTTTCAGATTAATAAATTGCATTAGTGCAGATCACTGCTTTATTAATCATGCTGTATATTTATTAACATTGCAGTAAATTATGAAGTTGTAATACTGTACCATGGTAAGACACAAATGTTAATGTTAGCAACCACAAAAAATAACTACAGTTCAGAATAAATTCATTGTTTACACATTTACCTGTTCGTAAACAGAGAAGATAAGTGAATCTACAGTAGGCTACATGTTTATTGTATATAAATGTATACTGTAAATAATATAAATATAGTACATGTTTTTACACTTTTTAATGTAATTTGGATTTTCTTTAATGTTTCTAAGGTTTCTGGCACAATTAAGAAATCCAGTGGCTCAGTCTTTTACCAAAGAGAACATTCTCCTGCCAGACAATACATATACAAATGTGCCAAGGCGTGCCAGCAAAGCTTGGCTTTTTGAAAATGGACATATAAAATCCGCATTGGAATTTGGCTGTGACTGGGATTCT